>NC_092689.1:2325000-2625000 GCF_964275005.1 Diadema setosum | reverse complement strand
ATTTGTACTGATGTTGCATATAAAGATCATTATTGTACTTGGGTTGTACACCAAACAGGAATTACTTGGCTTAGTGAGCAGATTTCCCTGCTAATTTTTTCCCCCTACTGAGAGAGTGTGTATGCTTTCTGTCATCAGATATAATCACCCTTGCACACAACCTCGTTAATCTAAATTCACCTGAGAAATTTGTGGCGTATGGACATGTAGGGTGTGGTCATATGTTATGGAGTACCAAAGTGATGACGTCACAGTCTTCGGTTTGAGCATGGTTAGCAACCATTGTGTTCACAGATATTCTGGCTGCTTGAGATTGTTTAGAATCAGCTTCCATGGCAATGAATGGCTATGACGTAACACTTTCAATCCAGTTTCCATGGCAACGAATGGCTATGATGTAACACTTTGGTACTCTATACACTGTTTCTGCCCATTTTGAAGCTGTACAGATTTAGCCTTGTGTAATTGGATGTGAATCCATATAGCTGAAGTCTGATCCACTGAAAGTATGGAAAAGGCTTCCTTAGTTAAATTTTAGATAAGTGAGTTGTATCGTATACACTCTAACAAAAATAACACAGAAAGCTCTGCAGTATGACAAATATAACTCAGAATGCTACATAGGCAGGGATTTTTATAGGGGCTTCATTTTAATTTTGCATTCAACTCGCACTCCATTGACTCACTGCAAAGTGATAC
Source organism: Diadema setosum (assembly GCF_964275005.1). Taxonomy (NCBI): domain Eukaryota; kingdom Metazoa; phylum Echinodermata; class Echinoidea; order Diadematoida; family Diadematidae; genus Diadema; species Diadema setosum. The sequence goes on along the minus strand of NC_092689.1, from coordinate 2,624,301 downwards.
TTGTGTTCAAGTGTAACTTTGACAAAAACAACAGAATGTCAGACATTGTACATGAAATCTAGGAAAAATAATTATAAGGGAATATTAGAACTTAACAAGCTTTCATGAAACAATGATATCAAAGACTATCACAAAATTTGCCAGTCAGGTAATTTGATTATTCTATTGCTTCAAAAGTCTCTATTTGACCTGCACACAAACTTCACTAAGCATCATACAATGTAGTTTGAAGAGAAATTGAATTTTTGAATTGTATCCATCGTGTCAGATTAGAGAAGAATCATGATCACATAGCAATGATTACTTCTGAGGGTTAGCAGTTTGTTGTTGTAGCAAAATTTGCTAAACACGTAAAATTCATCCTTCAATGTATACAGTACTTTTGGGAGAATTAATATGAGTTGATGACATCAGCACCATGTCAAATTTCCATATTTTGTGTAGTTCCTTCTTTGATTCTTACAATATATTCTATTTTACCAATATTAAAGTCAACCTGAAAGTTGAGTGGTATTTCACTTAAAAGCTATCAGTGAATAGCTGCCTGTGTTGAATCCATCAAACAGTTGTTTGATGATTGCTGCCTGACTGTTATGCAGGTGACTGCTTTATTATGACGAAGTCCTCCAACTGCCAGTTTTCTTCCATTTTATTGAAATTTTGTTATAGCTTAACAGTGAAATATATAAAAATATATAGATTATAATTTGGGGACCTGATTTTTATTTGTTGTTTCAAGAATTTTTGTCATAATAGCATTCATTTTAATGGGAGTGCACTGTAATTCCATGATTATGATAAATTTCATGTGTCACTGAAGTGACGAGTGTGCAGAGTAGGACTTTCTTGTTCCGCTACAGAGAAGTGCTCTCCTGGTTTTGATGTTGTGTTGTCTATTTTATTTTTCTCCCTGTTTCAGATTCATCCTTTCCATCCGGCTGGTCTAGAGAGAAAGGCAGTGATGCTCTCCAGAAGTTTCGTAACTATGAGATCTGAAGTGCAACTGTGTGATGCAGTTGATACCTATTCCTGGTTTTCAAAATGTGAAGTAAAATGATGCACGGTCTTGCTGGACATGTTACCCCTGTGTGCAATATAATTATGGTTTGGGACTCTATTCTGCCAAGTCTCAACAATCCATTTGTGACCTCTGTGGTGAAAAGAAAAAAGTACTGTGTACCCGTACAAACTATATTTTTGACAGTTTTTTGTATGTGTGTGTGTGTGTTTGTATTGATAGTGAGCTTGTCTGTTTGCATATCATGTACACTTTGTAAGAGTTTTCCAACATACTGGAAATAGAGTCATTCTGTACAGGTATTTTTAACCTTTAATAAACTAGAAAAGCACTCTGAGAGCGCAGACCTCTGCCAAGCATGCGGCTCATTTCCACCACTGATCTTGTTCTTCCATAGAGATATCAGTGATTTCCACCCATATGTACTTATAGCATTGTGTGCTGAAAGTTGCCCGATTTCCCAATATAGAAGCCTTTGTTACGTCATAAACCCTCAGCTGCACGGCGCGCCTTGCCCTAGCAGAAACAAGAGCATGCACTTTACTGCGCGCATGCAAACCTCAAATACGCGCAGCCTGAACTCCCAAGTTCATTGACCCTACCTGCCAAAATATCAAATATCCCTCATAAATTCCTCCGAAATTCTCTGATCACTACCAAAAGCTAATCGTTTGTTACGTGTGTCATTCTCAACCATTCCTGCAAATTTAACCCCAATCCGTTAACTACTTTTTGAGTTATTTTGCACACGGACAAACAAACGAACACACAAACCAACGGTAACCAAAACATAGCATCCTCCCTTGGTGGAGGTAGGGAAAGGTCATGAAGTAGTATCGGGGGGGGGGGGGGGGGGGGAGTTCATTCTATTTATAGATGCCAGAAAAATAGTGATCATTATGACTTCATTCTTTTTTAGATTGTCTTGCATTAAAAAAAAAAAAAAAAAAAACTTGATTTCATAATACGTCATTACCCAAAGTATACATGCTGTGAATAACAATGTCTTCTCTCAGAAAATATATGTCACTAGCCGAAAGAGATGACATACACATTTGTCACATGGCCATGGACATCAAAGAAAAGCCACTGACCCATTCTGCTCTTCAAGATGACAAAAAAACAAAACAAAAACAAAAAACCTTGAGAATCTGTCAATTTGAGGCTTGAATAGAGATGCACAGAGCAAGAGAATGGGATGGGTTTTAATCATACTTGAATAGGATCCTTTTTGTGATATATTTTCCTGATATGTTTGTGAAAAGAGGTCATTTTATAAAACTTATCATCTCCATTACAACCTCTTGGTTCAGTTATATAGATGTTTATCAAGTACCAGTATACCCTTCGTGATTCAGATGCTTCCTGTGTACAGTTTTAAATTGGTGCTACATATACAGTATGACATGTACAAGTTTGAAACCATAACCCTGTATTGATGTACTGTGAATGTTGGTTGGGTCTAGTATTTAGATGTACTTGAATAATCCAAATCACCTGATGGTCACCATGAGTTTTATATTTAGTGGTATTTGACTGTTACATATTAGCTTGAACCAAATGTATACATTGTAGTAATATGTGACTATGTGATCACTATGCTTACCAACCTTCCAGTAGGAACACTCCCATTTTCTCCAGAAAGATGTAGGATCATTTCAACTTGTTATTTTCCTTGTGGACACTTTCAGTACCAAAGTAGGGGGATTGATGAAATACCTATTTTCTCATTTTTACTACCGTACTGCTTTCTAGTATTTATTGAACTTCCAAGTTGGCGTGACAGGTGTAGGCTGTCTTCCAGATCTGCACTGTCTACGTCAGGATTTTCTGATGGAGCAACAGCCTTCAGTGGTCCAAAATGTGAAATGCTTAGGTCGATTAATGTCATCCTTACTTCTCTCACACCAATAATTCATCGTTTTAGGTAGTACAATTATCAGGTTAGGCCAAAAAATTGTGCACAGATTTAACATGAGCACAAGTTTTGAAACTCCACCACAAATTCCTTCTTCAGGGATTTCATGCTTTCCAGTTGACAATTAAGAAAATATACGGGTATTCCATTCCATTTGATTTTTATATCACATATTCTTGTTTCTTTTTTACTTGATTGATTGATTTCTGTATCATCCCTGCAACATTAAAGTATATTAGCTTGCTTTTGTGATGAGGTATTTTGGAAAAAATTACAAAGAATGGGACACAGAAATGCTATTTTCCAATTATTCAAAAAACAAAAACAAAACAAACACTTTTCAAGGAATAAGTGTGAAATGCAAGGGTTGTGTAAGGTGGCAGAATGTCTTTTTTGTTGTTGTTGTTGCATGTAATGATACACAAACATGCAATCTAGATAACCCTGATACAGCTGTATATGTTTCTTACCGAGGTTGTCTTAAATGGAATCACGTGGATAGTAGATGTGGTAGGTCACTGCATGCAGAACTATAACTAGATGGTGCTCTCAGTGTTCCATGGTTGGTTTTAGTGACAGAGTTTCTGTATACGGTGATGTTTTTCACCATGTGTATTTGTATAATAGACACTCTTATATGTTCCATCTGTGTGTCCTTTAATCAAGACTACTAGTATATTCTATATATTTCTTGCATGTTTACATGAATTTATCAAAACCTTGCCGAGTGAAAAAAAGTGTCTTATGTAAACGTTATATTTTACTTTGTTTACAGACTATAGAAAAAAAAAGTGTGTTCAATAAAATGAAAATGAATACAATTATGTGCTGTTTAAAGGGACTGTACAGTACTGGTTGAGGTGGGGATTCGTGTTTTGAACATTCCTAAGTGAGATAATGAAAAGCCTCTTATGAAATATGAAAGAGCGTGTAATTTTAAGAAGGTTCAATGTTTATTTGATGAAAATTGGTCTTCAAATGGCTGAGATATCCAAAAAAAGTGCTAATAATAAAAGGCGACATGCCACAACTTTATTAGGATCTCTTTGTTTCACCTTGTTTTTGGATATCTTAGCCATTTCAAAACCGATTTTCATCGAATAAACTTTTGATACCCCTTAGAACTGCATGCTCTTTGACATCTCACAGAATGGTATCTGAATATCTCGCAAAACGTTAAAAGCTAAATCCTCACCTTGACCAGAACTGTACACACCCTTTAAATCTTGTTAGATTAGATGATATCATTCCAGGATATGATATGTCTTATTACACAATGTAATTGTTTGACAGATTGAATAAAATGTCGTCCTCGTGCACAATGTATCAAAACTGGTCAGTTACTTATTCTGTAGATGTCAAAGCACTCTATAATTAAGTGTAATTTGTCCGTATAACTAGGCACACCTGTTATAATGAGCCCATTAAAGAGATTATTATTATATCCATAGACTCTACGGGGCCCATTATAGGCTCCCTATAGACAATGCGGTGATCCGAAAGACTCAGCACATTCACTGGATTAAAATCAGCCATCAAAAGCGTGTTTTGTGAAGAGTATACTCACGAGAACAGATGAGAGGATAGAATGTGTGATATTTCAAGGAAAACTATAATTGGAGATGGCTGACAACAATAGAGTTTTCTCTCATTATTTTCGCGTCTGGCGACTGTTCATTGATGCACTTTATGACCGCTAAATTAATCATCATCATGCCAAAGACAAACGAACAAACAACAACAACAATATGTATATATATATATATATATATATATATATATATATATATATTCATGAATATATTACACATTGTACTATATATATATATATATATATTAACAGTACAGCGTATTATCAACTTATATTTTTTGATGTATATTTGTTTATTCTATTCCGTCTTATTTAAAAACAACAACAAAAACCAGGGTAGTCGTTTTAGAGCCTGTTTTTGAAATAGCCCTGTATTCGTACATAATGACTGTGTAACCAATATAAAACTTAAAGCAATATAATACATGTACCATGAAAAAGCCATAAAAACCATAAAGCAGCAAATTGAGAGAATACATTTATGAATTGGACACATCTCCCAAAGTAAACCCCAAAAAGAGCCGAGAAAACAAGCAAATAAGCATCTCGCTGCTGAAATTTTGTATTAAAATCTTTCCTTATTTGTATATAAACGATACCGAAATAGTACGATATACTTTCGCATATACAGACTAAACATAGAAAAGAAAACCCACAAACTACAGTACTTACCCTACACTAGAAGTATGATGTTATTAAAGGAATTATTTTGAGGAAATGATGGATCGTGGCTGACATATACAATGAAACAGGATACTACAGGCAAAATTCCTTGATCGTCAGCTCCTCAGTTTATGTGCTCGTCAACAGTATAAGGGGATCAAAATAAAATTGTCTAATAGACAATATATATTCATAACTTTTTTTTTCATAACTATTTTTGTTGCTTTTGAAAGCCGCCTGATTAACATAAGATCATACAGGCCATACCAACAATATATATATTCATTTACGCACCGAATATCTCAAATGATGTGACTTGAAGGATATGGTGACGTCAGGTTTGTGAAATTAACGCACGTGCAAATGTATTACATGTAGTAACTTCATTACTGCCTGAAACAAAGCAACGAAAACAATACTACTACAGGCTAACAAGCGAGTTAGGAGCTAGCTCATGGGCATAATGGTACGACGGACCCAATATCTTCTTCTTCTTTTTTTCTCTCAGTCGGTTAGGGACACTTAACCCGTATAATTTTCCCGCATAAGCTTTGTTTACGTAACAATTTATGAGATTCATCAAGCCTGTGCAAAAAAAGAATGAACTTGCGTAGACCAGATGACCGGAATGGTCCGTCAATTAACATTTGGGAGAGCATCCATTTCATAATATATGATTATTTTTCATAGAATATATTAACAATCTCTTTCTGCTGATATTGCCACATACAGCTTCTGCTCTCAGGTAGATGTACATGAATAATCATCGCATCACATATGCTTATCGCAGTGAATTTAAAAGCCAGCATGCCCGTACGTATACGAATGACCATTATTGGTTCTGCTCCGTAATGCGCAAAATGGAACTGCGAACTGGCTTATTGGATGAGGATTCTAAGGGGCAAGTGCATTCAAATAGTCCTACACACGACATTAAGTGTCATTTCAGTCAACAATGTATACTTTCGATATCCTACTCTACAAATCTTGTCTGCCACTGGTTCCAGTACGTCTTGCCCTGTTTGCTAGGTTAGAAAGGGTAGTTCTTGCAGTGTTTCGCCCTAAAGAGGCAGTGAGGTGGAAGAGGCAAAAGAATTACAATTTACAAAACTGCACAATATCTTCTTTTTTTTTTCACCAATGCACATCATGACGGCAATATTTAATCTTCATATGAGCGCCATTTTTTTGACAACCCCCCAAAACGCAAGATGAGAATTATTTGTATAGTACACGTACACTATATACTTCCCATATCTGCAAATGTCTCATATCTCTGCGACAAGGAACCCTGTATGTAGATGTCTGAATTGTGCGCTAATTAGTAATGCTAACAATGAGATTCCATCTTGTCACTTTCCCCAAAGTACAATGCATGGATGTTCCGAATTAAACCCCCCCCCCAAAAAAAAAAAAAAAACCTATTGCCTTGTGTTGCTGCATTTAGTAGTCTGTGAACGAGTACAGTAATGCGAAATCATGAACTTCAAGTCGTTGTCATACAGCAACAATTAATTTACTAGTATCATTTGGGGAACTTTAGATGGAACAACATCAAATTGACACATTTTCAGTGATCACGGGACAGTATTGTAAGACCTCAGAGGCGGATCCAGGTATTTCATAAAGGGGGGGGGGGGGGGGGCTCAAAACGAAATTCTGGTAGGCCCATACCACTTCTGGGTTTAATCAGCTGAAAAGTGAAAAAAAAGGCCTCATGTGCCTTTTCTCATGCCACTTCCGAAAAAAAAGGGCTTCAGCGCAATTTTCTGGTGCCACTACAATAAAAGATTAAAGGGGCGGGGGCGCAAGCGCCCCTTTCATTTTCTTTTCTTTTTAAGTTTTTTTTTTTTTGTTGTTTGAAAAAAAAAATATAGGGGGTGCGGGCCCTGTGCGCCCCCCCCCCCCCCCCCCCAATGTAGTTTGCAGGCACAAACCCTTGTTGGTCGTATAGGAGTCTGCATGCGCCAAGACTAACACACGCACCAGTTTCAACACAGGGCCTATGGGACAGTGCCAAAGTGGTGCATGTAGTAGTCTTGGCGCAGACTCCTTTACGACCAACAAGGGTTTGTGCCTGCAAACTAGGCCCGATCAGCCACTGGACCTTACATAAAGCAATAAGGCAAATTTACAGACGATAGAAATAACTTGGAATATCCGTTCAAGCTAGGACAATAATTCCGTTTATATTAATTCTGAGGAAAACTTACATCTCAAATCGCAAGAGGTGGTGATTCTTGTTCAGCTTGGAGAGTTGTAGAAGGTCGTCTTCTGGCAAGGTGAAATTCAGTGCCTGGAATTGTGACAAAATTAATTATCCATGAATTTAATATCACCTATGCCATTATCTTTTTACAGTTTCATTATTTCATAACCAAGGGTGAAAGTATGTAATGTTTGTTTCTATTTTAAAGTTGCCATCTTTAAAGCACAATTGCACACCATACACAAGTGGACTGTGACAAATTGAATAAAAGCAAACAAAGAGTGATTAAGTCGAAAATGAAAGAAGAAGGTCATGGATTTTTTTTTTTTTTTTTGAAGTTTAGAATATTGTCACCGAATAGACATGCAAGTTAGCAGGGGCATTGACGTTCGCACGTTGGTAGACGTGACCACGTTGTGCGAATTCACTTTGTCCACAGCAATGAATTTACAAATTTATTCAGTGGGAATTAGCTGCCGGATTTGACAGCAAGATAGAGCCTACATTGTACACTAAATCTTATTCCACTTGTTTTGCATCTATACGCGAGCTGTTCCTGTTCTAAACAGCTTTTCATTAAAAAAAAAATCTCCTTGTTTATTGCTTGCTGTTTTGCATCCGCTTCAAAATGCACCCATACAATAATATACAGGGTATCAAACGTTTTATGCAGGGGCCGCGGAACCCGGGAGGGGGCTGCACACCCCCCACCCCCCCCCCCCCGCCAACCTTTTGGGTCTTAAAAGAAGGGGATCGGATAAAAAGAGGAAAAAATCAAAACATCCATGAACTTTGAAACGTTCGGTCCCAGATTCATCCACCTGGTTTCGCGGCCCCTGATTATGTATTATTATGACGTGATCTGATTCATCAGGAGCCGTAACAATAATTCGAAATTAATCTACTCCATCGGAAACAGTGACAATAGTTTGTGATGGTGTAAGTATATCATTGTATTAGATCTCTTTGTAATGACTTTTAATCGTTGTCTATATAGTTATGATACCTCAAAGTTTTGCCGGATCCTCGTTGGGGAGAAGCTCTTCGGGACCACAATGACACCTCTCTGGATCTGGTATCGTATCAAAATTTGGGCGGGGGACTTGCCCAGGCTCTGGGCTATCTGACACACCACAGGTTCTTCCATTAACACTGGGTCATCAGGATGACGCGTATTACTATAGGAACAAAAGAAAAATATTTCACAATTCCACAATTCTGAAGAACCACAGATCAACAATATATAATGGACAAGATGTGGAGTAAACTGCATGGTTTATCGTTGAACCAGGGATTAAAACACACAAACATACCAACCAAAATTATGATAATAATAACAACACAAAACAAACAAACAAACAAACAAACAAACAAGCAAACAAACAATTTCAACTGATAGAAGTTATGCGTCAATATGCGTCTGTGGCCACCTTTTCGTCTCAGGATTTCGAATCAAACTATTAATTGTTTAGTACTCAACACACAAAGTGGGCCTACGTTTTGCACCTCGAGGTCTCCTGTAAGACCTTTTTTTGGCTGTCCTTCTGAGTCAGTGAAGAAGATTCAAGGAAGAAGAAAAGATAAGATTTCGGACATATGAGTCTATTATATAGATAACGAAGGACCACGGTCAAGAAAAATTCTGTCAATAATAAGAAACATATAAATACATAAAAATGAAATGCCATCATTTTCTAAAAGTTAACCGTGGACATTAACGTCTGCCCTTCTCCCTAGAAAAAAGGAGGAACAAATAAAATCCACACAATTTCATCCGATGAAAACATTTGGAAAGAGAAAAGCATGCGTTTATGTTATCATGTCTTCGCCTCAGCCAATAAGGATAGGGCTTATGCACTTAGCACAGTTTTATTTCCATAAGATCTGACAGAAAACCCCGGATACTTACTCTGGTCTTTCCGGAGAACCTAGTGGACTGAACGCTGTCACGGTAATACCATGCTTTGAGCAAAACTCTATGAGCTCTGTTTGAGTAAGACGCGGATGACTTTCGACCTGCGTGTTATAAAGACAGGGAGAATAATGAAAATGAATATATTTCTTGAAATTTCCTACCAGAGACAAAGAATATAGTAACTATTCTGCATAAGTAAATTGTTTAAGATACTTTTTTTTTTAATAATTGAGTGGTCATTAGGCATACAAATGTTATCATATTTTGCAAACTGATACATTTCTTTATCATATATCGTGATGTAATCTATGCATTAAACTTCTATAAAGTATTATAATTATGTTTCTGCTGGAAATGAAAAAAAAAGTGATTTTTTTTTTTTATTGTGCTAATCGTTGTAACACTGTGTTGATAATTCACGCGTTTGACTTGGTTAACTGTCAGCCTCAAACAAGAGCATTATGTCAGTTATCAATCAGAAATCCATTCCTGCCAAAATTCACATTTAGACTTGCCTGATTGTTCGAAATGGGGTGTTTCGGGGGCAGACTGAGTAGTCGCTCTATCTGCGCGATGGTGAAGTTAGACACGCCTATGGCTTTCACCAGGCCTTTATCAACAAGGGACTCCATTCCCTGCACACAGGAAAATAAGTACAAGAGAATTAGCACGAGAAGTTGAAGATTCGGAGATGACGAAGAAGAAAAGTAGCAGTGGTAGCAGGAGAAGATAATCATAAGAAGGAGTATAGTAGAGAATAATAGTATAAGAAGGAAAAGAAGAAGGAGGAGAATGAGAAGGAGGGAATAGAAAAGGATGAGGAGAAGAATCAGAAGAAGAAGTAGCAGTAGAAGACAAGAAGGAATGACAGAGAATAAAAGACGAAGAAGAAGAATATAAGGAAAATGAGGAGAATGAGTTTCCAGTCGGGGAATCACGAGAAGCACAAAATAGAGGTTTATTGAAAATTATCCCCTGACAAATAATATATAATGCAAATAATAATCAATAATAACATCATAATATCATAATTGGATTGAAGCAAAAATAAAATGTATAATACAATACTCAAGAAAATACGGCAATTCACTAAGTAATAATCCATCGTCTCTGATTATATACAACTTTCTGCAGATGTGGTACATGGTAAACCCACCTCCCGTTATTCGTGAGAATACTGAAAAGCAAAAACTGATGACATCACCGCTCACCTGGATAACTATTGCTGACCCGTCTGCTGGTCGAAAGGGTAGAATTATAGGACCTACTTCTATTACTAAAGAGATCATTATTTTGACAGATCTTCATAAAATGAAGGGTATGACTACAATGTTATACACTGGTATCAACTCAGACAAGACGTTGCATAATACACAGTAGTCTTTTTTTTTTGTCCATTTCTCGTTGAAATAGACATTTTCGATCGACCAATATAACTTTGACCTCTTGCACCAGGTATATGCATAACATACCTTCCACGCATCAACATAGTCAACACTGTCATCTCCGATTAAGACGCCATTTTTGTCAAGTGGAAACGCGCCTTTACCATGCTGCGAGTAAAAAGAAATGGAATCATGGATAGGATGGTTAAGATGCTTCAATAGAAGTGTACTAACTGGTGAGCCAAAATCCGGTTATGTTTGGTTCTTGTTTGTTTGTTTGTTTTTGCCTTGGGCGTTACTTTTGGATGACTTGCAATGCTCGTAGTTTTATATGAAATGAATAAATACACACACACACACACACACACATATATATATATATATATATATATATATATATATATATATATATATATGTATGTATATATATATATATATATATATATATATATATATATGTATATATATATATATATATGTATGTATATATATATATATATCCATGATATTTATAAAATGTATATTTTTTAAAAACTCCGTTCTATCTTCACTAATTCCTTTCTGTTTGATGACCTTCATCTAACAATATAGTGTCATTCTTCCGGAGCTTTGCTCCAGAAAAACTTCCTTTGCCGGTATCTTTTTTTTTTTTTACTAGAGAGTGAATACAAGCTTTGTTCGTGGTAGTACAATTGATGGCCCATTTTATTATGGTTGTACATGTACTTTGAAAAGATGATCTTCATTTTGCTACGAATACCACTGATAACAGCGGAAAAACAAGGTTCCAATCACTAGGCAGCTCAATCGCCCCGCGGCCCACGCATGCTTAACAATATTCTCTGTGTGTTCATTGGAGGTTGTACAAGTCGGTGATCCGTATTGTGTAAGTAGGCCTATACACGTTGAAAACATGACATCAGTCGAAACAAAGTGTATAAATAGAGAACTTAAAAACATACATTTTTCTAATTTGCCTTTTCATTTTTCTTTTTTTTTCCACCCACGACAATAGTTTAACCCAAGACTTTGTCTGACCATTTCTCCTTGAAAAAAGTGAAATAGCTGTAGATATTTATGAGTTTTACCAGCAGACCAAACTACTATACTAATATAGTAATAAATACACCTTCAGAACCGTAAGATTACAATGCAGTGTAAAACCGTGTTAATGCTGCCAGATTTAAACAATAATGAATGCCACCTTTAGTATTTCTCTGAGACTTGTGAAATAAAAGTTTTATCACACTCACTGTTTCAAGATCAGGAAATAGGTAGTTTACAAAGTCATTGATCCAAATATAAAGGACTTATACCTTGTATCATTCCTTTCCATTATGAACCCTTGCATGTGTGATTTTGAAAAGAGAAACCAAAAGGAATGAATCAACATGAATCAAACATAAATGAAATAAAATGAACTTGAATAAAGTGAAACAAACTCAAGTAAAATCGGATGAACTGACTGAATTAAATTGAAATGAAATTGAATGAATGTGAAGAAATCATACCGTATATGCAATAAACTTGAATATAACAAATGTGATAGAATTAAGAATCGTATGTGCTTACCACCAGAGCAACTGGCCAGTGCATTAGATACAGGTCAACATAGTCCAGGCCAAGAGAGGTCAGAGATTCTCTCACGTTCTCTTCCACGTGATCTGGATGGAAGTTGGTCAACCACAGCTGGGGGAAAGGACAGAAAGAAACACTTTAATTCCATCTAATTTAATTCAGTCCTATAACTCGTTTTCTCTAGGTCATAATCAAATCATTTGTTCACAAAGCAACTTCATACATTTACATACAATTTCAAAATCACGTAACGTATATGCCTAATGCACAAGCGCATTCAAATTAACACTTGGTACTGTTCAAGTAACATCAAATGGATCCTTCCGATAACGTTGTGGTCATTCTCGTTCAAATTGCACAAATGGAATTTAAAAAAAAAAATGTAAGAAGTATACAATACTAGTAGGCCTATATCATGTTTAAAGTATACGGGAGGCAAACCTAAGGGATTATTTATATTGATTGCTTACAAATACAAGTTTGGAAACAGTTTGGACTGCCTGGTGTGAAGCAAAACGCAAATGAAATTTTTATAGATGGCAAAGGATATACGATGTGTCTTCGAACAACCTAAAAACATGGAAAGTTACATTATGAGATTTATACATACACACTACACCCATCCATGCACGCCCGCACACACACACACGCATAAATAAATAAATAAATAAATAAATAAATAAATATTATATATATATATATATATATATATATATATATATATATATATATATAATATATCCGTTTGGTAATATATATATATATATATATATATATATATATATATATATACAGTATGGCCCCCCCCAAAAAAAAAAATACACAGGGAACCTCCGCAATGATAAAATTATAGGGTATGAAACTATAACTCATTACCAACATCTTACTGAAAACCCCAGCCGATTTGCTTCAGTGGTCAAAGAGAAATGAGGAGTTTTGTAGAGCACGTCAGGAATCCCTTCCCTCCAAGCTCTGTCCATTGTGTTCACACATTATACACTGCTAAGAGCATCCATGAGTGCTGAATTTGAAAGAATCAGACCCATGACATGCTTTCCAAAGATCCACATTTCTCAGTGACAACTTAACCAAATTGAATGGGGTTTTCTGTAAAATATAGCTCAGATGTTACATTTTAAGACCCTGAAGTAGCATTTAGACAGTCTAATCATATTGGAAGTTTTCAATGCAAAAATCTGATTGTATTTTTTTTTTTTTGGGGGGGGGGGACATACTGTATATAATATGCAGCTAGTGGGATGAGAGAAAGAGAGAGAGAAGGGGAAAGAGGGATAATTTTGATTATAAGCATGGACATAGATACAATCTCCATGCATGATGACATAAATCGTGTTTTAACCAATACATTTTGTCATGTCTTTCCTTCATCTAATCTTAATGAGATCATAACGAGCAAATCAAGCTGACAGATCATGTGATATTAATTTGTTCACAACAATAACGAAGGATTTTTTTTTTTTTTTTGACAAAGTGGGTAGGGAGGACTGCCATACAACCGAAAGCGGAAGAAAGGAAACTATAAAAGTCACTATAATTCATTAACATCCTCTGACGATGAATCGAGACTTTTATATAACAATAACACCGTGTAGGAATAGATTTCCCATGATGATAACAGAGTAACGTTCCCCCCCCCCCAAAAAAAAAAGAAGAAGAAGAAGAAGAAGAAGAAGGAGCAGATATAAATGCAGGTATACTTAGAAACATTTCTTGTTACACAGAATGCCGAATCAGTTCTTACTTGGAAAGGTACACTCCGTGCCTTAATTTGCTATCTGTAAGTTTAAAATAACATTTATTTTCACCTTCCCTATGTCATACACGAGCCTAGCTCTTATCTATTGGGTTAGAAATGCCATAAGTAAAAATGCCAGGGCAAATGCCAAGGTAAAAGGTGACAATACAAGGATGTTATAATGTATAACTATATGGAGGTCTACTGTACAACGCTATGAGCAATGTGCCATGGGTGACGGAGCTTGACGGCAACGTTGGTCTAGTCATCCGCCGGGTCATCGCTAGTGGATATGACGTCTCACATACCAATCAGAAGGTCGCTGGTTTGAGCATGGAGCTACTAACAGAGTAGCTCCATGGTTTGAGGTCAAGCCCAGAATGTGATGCCAATGATTTAACAAAACTAAAACACTGAATAAGTTGTGTCTGTTTACGTCAATGACAGGCAATCTGTCAATCAGGGCAAGAAGATGAGGTTGTTCGTTGTTCGTAGACAGAAAAAGATTGGCATGCATGCAGTCGATGTTTAATTAGAATCTAACTTTTATGAGTATAACATTGACATCAACTCACCTTGGTGGTGACGAACAGGTCTTCGCGCTTGATGGTGCCGTCGTCGATCTTTGTCTTGATCGCCTTGCCGACCTCTGTCTCATTCCCGTAGATGAAGGCCGTGTCGATGTGGCGGTAGCCGCAATCTATCGCGGCCTCCACGGCACGACAGGCGTCACCGTCTCTCGGCTGATGAGAGAAAGTGGCATGTTATACAGGCAAGTGCAGCTATGGTGATGAAGTTTGCGATGGCTTTACATGTTCTTTTATTTGTTGCTATTAAACTCTATCCTACACACACACACACACACACACACACACACACACACACACACACACGCACATACACATGTTTATATCTTTGTATTTAGATATATCAAACATTATATGTTTATACATGCATTATTTATATATTATGATATATAATACATATATATCATAACGATACAACTGAGCTACACATGCAAAAAAATGCACGGGAGCCTGGTTTTCTTTTTTTTTCTTGTCAGCTGAAAGTGCCAGAAGTGGAATATTTTTCCGCCCCCCCCTTTTTACGGAATTCCTTGATCCGCCACGACCGTGTAAATATATAGTTACTGTAAGACCTACATGTATATAACAAGGGCGTTTAAGTCTCTTCGAATGTTTCCCCTTTACTAGTATTTCTTCTACAGATTAAACCTATCAGGTATCCATCAAGCGATTCCTAAAGGTTTGGCGGAGACTATGCTCTTTCAAAAATATGGCCCTTGACATTCTAAGCATGACTCCCGAGACGTTTGCATGTGCATCACATTGTGTTCGATCCTGAACACCAGATGACACTGGGGCTCCGTGGAGCAGCAACATCCGTAAAAACAGGTCACGTATTATACCTTAAAGGGATGGTACAGTATTGGTGGAGATGAAAATTGGGTTTTTAACTTTTTGCGAGATACCAAGAAAACACTTATGATATATCACAGAGCATACCATTTTAAGAGGAATTCAAAGTTTATTTGACGAAAATAAGGTTTGGAATGACTGAAACATCCAAACACAAAGTAAAAAAAAGCGATCATAATAAAGTGTGGGTCCCACACTTTATTAGAATCGCTCTTTTTTGGATATCTTAGCCATTTCAAAACCAATTTTCATCAAATAAATGTTGAATTCCTCAAAGAATTACATGCTCTTTCATATTTCATAAGAGGTTTCTCATTATCTCACCAAAAAATGTTAGAAACCTTAAATTGGGTCTCAACCAAAACTATACGATCCCTTTAACTTACCCGCCATGTCCCGAGACCGAGGAGGGGGATCTTCGCTTCGTTTGGTAGATCAGCATACACGTTCGAGCCAGCCATAACTGCACTTACTTCGATATCGCACAAACAAAACTGAAATGTTTACAGGAAAACAGGCGTGAGGGGTGTACGTGAACTTCAGTCAATTTGCGGTTTCGGGCCTGTCGGTGCGTGCAAGGACAGTTCACAGGCCAAGATATTTGTGGGACGAGAATTGACCTACATTGTACTTCATTCAGTTGACCGGGTTCATAACGCATCTATGAGAGTTCAGATGAGCGTGGGCAAAATAATGGCCAAAGCCAAATCGGTATGGGAGTATTCTAGTTATTTTTTTACCCATCACTCCTCTGAGGCGGGTATCTATGCTATTCCTCTGAGGCGGGTATCTATGCTATTATTCACGTCTACAATGGCTATGGAATTCACGGCCCAAAATCATTCATAATAACCATCATCTTTTCACTTACGTGATTGGCATTGTGATATTATACTAAAAAGATCACAGGGATCTCGTTACATAGTGACAGTACTATATAATCATTTAGATATTATAACATATAAAAAGAAGAGAGAAAGCATGACATTATGATATGGCATACACATCATCACGTGCCGATGGAGGTGTTGGATTAGAAATGATGATTATTATCAGAAAGAACCTACAGAATTGATGTTTTTCAATGTCTCTCGTGAAGTACGTACATACAAGCTGCATACATACCTTGTTTTCAGGACGTCAGCAGCATCTAATCGACTGACACATTTTTACCGAGCTGATCCGATGTTACATCACGTGACTAGAAACCAGCTCACATGCCGAACGAGTTCGTAGTTCATTATCGCAATCGATATCAATGACTAAAGTTTCTACGGTACTCACTGTGCAGGGGTCGTTTAGAGTGTGCGTGGGGGGGGGGGGGGAGGCGAGGGGAGGGAAGAGGAGTGGGTGGGAAGGGGAGGGGAAGGGGCAAAGGTAGCGCTCGCTGTTGGGTCAAACCCTGAACGGTTCCTACACCGGTCACCCTGATCATAGTAGATAAGAGATATGCCACTCCTTCACCAAAATGTGGAACAGGGCGTATACAAAAACCAGTCAGATATGTCATTATGTTCGGGTGATTATGATGCAACGAAGTTCATTTATATGCAAAACGCAAATAACGTGGAAGAAGAAAACATAGTTTGTTGTACCTAAATTTGCAATAAACTGTTTTGATAATATTACAAGATACTTTTTCGTTTTCTTTTGGTACTTTGTTGAGCTCATATCTACTTGGACTATACCACCTCCCTCAAAGAAAAAAGAAGATGAATAATCTCACAATCTTTGTGTCTTAAAATTATGTTAGCGGCGGTGCTCATACTCGATCATCAAATTTGATGAAAGAATCCTGACATGATTGTCTTTATCGAGCACTAGCTCACTTACCCTTCAGTGAATTTCTCCCAGATTTTAATATGTTGTAGCTGAGACTTTACGCTATCGAGAGTGAGCCTTCGATTTTTCATACAATGTCGGGATTATGTTAAAAACTTGGTTGGAATTAAAGCTTATCTTCGATGTATTGAGATATTTCTTTCTTTGTGCAACTTTCTTTGCAATAACTCAAGAAAAACAGCCCCTACCACCTCCATGTTTTGCACCTGTTTAGTTCATGTCAGGTACATTATTTCATAAAATTACAACTACTTGATCGGACACCATCTTGGGTATGTAAAATAGGGTCAAAGGTCATAAATGTTTCATCTTGTATCTTGGTGAATACATGTCCTATCTTTCCCATATTTTGCACACGCAAAGACCATATTGTGAGAATCATTTCACAAAATAACCACTTTTTCCTCAGATGTCATCTTGGGAGTGTAAAGGTAGGTCAAAGGTCATATGTATTTGTTGCTGTATCTTCGTTATCTAGTGTATACAGAATTAGTACCAAAGATGGCAGACATGACTCCCTTTTCTAAATGAGAATCCAAACATGACACGGCCAATGTCTCTAAATACAGATGAAACCTGTATGGTCATGCCTATTGCGATCATGATTCGAATCATTGATTTAAAAAAAATCGGATCACCTTAATTTGTCAGTAATGACAAATTACAATCTCTAGTTTTCTTTTGACGTGCCAGAAAAGATTCATTGGTTCCCATTTTACAAAAAAAAAAAGCATAGACATGGCATGACGATAGGCCGTTAGCTCTTTTTATAGTCCTGTTTATTTACTGTCAATATGTACACATCTCACTGTCTATTTCCCTGATAGCAGAGACACGTCAGAAAGACGTCTTTCACACGTCAGCACTGTCGTCAGAAAGACGTCGTAAACTTGTACGCCCACCTAGACATCAGACAGACGTCACAGATATGACGTCTTTTTAACGTCTTCCATTTGAGCAAAATGACGTATTTTTGTCGACAGTTTGAGACGTCTTTCTGACGACAGCGCTGACGTGACGTGACATTTTGACGTCAGTCTAAGACGTTTGAATGACCTCCATTATCTTTGTTTATTTACGTCGTTAAGAATAACGTCATAAACATTGTTTACACGTCAATTTACGACCTTTTTTTACGTGTATTGGTACAGAAAAAGACGTCTTATAGACGTCACTTTGACAAAAATAAACAAAGAAAAAAAAAAGACGTCGGTTTGACGTCGTTTTTAAGCCGAGATACATTAATTACTATGTTAATTACAAGATCTAACAAATGTGTTAGCATCTTCAAGTACAATCCTACGACTCTAACCATCTACTCTTACAGCCCTAAATCCTATTCCTATACCTATGCCTACCACCTATTCCTATTTATTCGACTGTTGAATCATGTTTCTTTATAAACGGGCAAAAAGTTGTAATGCTTCATGACATGGTTACTAAACTAGGCCACAATTTTGAGAGAATCCCAATTAGATATGAAAATATGTCTCCATAGCACAAGGTTTGATTAGTTTGAATAAGATAAGAATAAGCTGATGTACAATTTCTGACACAGTTTAAAGTTTAAACCCACCATAAATACTGTAATTATTAATGTTTTTCCTTATTTTCGCTATTTTTTGCATATGAAATTCAATCTCATGAATATTCATGATCGATACAGCCACGAATCGTATGACGCCATTATGACCTCGTTACGACGTCGTAGTACGACCAGTCACAAGCATTAAGACTAAAATTCATGTCATAACAATATAATTATGAAAATTGATTTAACAACTGTAACATATTCAACTTTATCTTTATAAGTATTTTGATTTTTTTTTCTATGTCCTATATTTTTCAAATTATAGATTTTCTTTTATGTTGTTTATAAATAATTCAGTTCGACTCCATAATTCATATTCGATTACAAATGTAAATTGAGTATGTCGTTATTGTTTGCTAGCTGCGTGATATTTCAAACATCTTACCAAATACACCTAGTACAAAATAAATATTGGGACTATCATTGTGTATAATGCCTATACATTAAGATACACTTCATAAATATCATACACGATAATTGCATGCATATACTCGTCCGTTTTTATGAAAATTCATGATCAATTCAGAAACCAACAGAAGACAAGTTTCAGCGTTTACTGGTATCAGATTACCAGTTAGGTTAATGAGTGTAAATGTGTACAAACTATTTGTCGTCGACTGACACTCAAGGAAATAAATGCATGATTTCTTGTTTCGAAGTCGTGCAGTATCGTACTTAAACACACACAGAATAGTATATTCGCATAGAAAGTGATGATATAATGGAGCTATGATAGCACTTCACCCGTATGAACTTTGTTACGTCAGCAGAACTATATGTCTACAGTGTGAGAGAAAAAGAAATGCAACTCACAGCTACAATTTGTTTGTTTGATTTATTTTTCTTCCAACACAATTTCATACATAAATCAAAATTATTTTCAGTAATATCACATGGAATATCAGTAAGCAGATTACAAGTACATGATTCAAAGAAGGAAAATCGATGTGTAAATTGATTTCATTAACAAATTATAAATCGTATTACCAATTTTCCAAATAATTATCTGAGAAATTATGCGGAAGAAGGACTGCCACTATAAGCAAAAGCTTGAGCACGTGGCAGCCCAGGGACCTATCTACATAAGATTTATATAAATTCTCAAGTAATATACACATTTGTTGAAGCGATGTGAAAAGATCGTTTTGTTATGTGTTGTCATTTGTCAAAAGATAATTTCATTTTTAATGGTAACTAACAAAATATTAAAGAAAGCTACTTTACCCGATATTAGCCAAATTCAAGATCTTTTCATTAAGTTGGAGCATCGAGCATCACATCAAAGTCACAAACGCTACTGACGAGTTTTATAATATGCATTCATAGGAAACTGACATATCACTACACGTTTGAATGATGATATTTTACCCAGAGTGTTCTAGCTTCATTCAAAGCCTGGACAAAAGTACGGAATCTGCACTGTAACATGAGCAATGTTGCAGCTTTTTTTTTTTTTTTGTATTTTCTTTGTACCGAAAACTCGACGGGCGCCTGTCAGCGCAATGATTGCACCATCCATGCACTTGGTGTGTGTGTGGGTGTGTGTGTGTGTGTGCGTGTGTGTGTGTGTTCGTGTGTTCGTGTGGGCAGGCGCGCCGGTAGCAGTTTTGGATTGGGGGGGGGGGCAAATATTGGAGGGGGCTCACGATAGACCATACATGTTACACAATATACACATACACACACACATCTATATATATATATATATATATATATATATATATATATATATATATATGCATGTGCGTGTGTGCGTGCGCAATAATGGGACTCCACATTACGGAATGTGATACATTCAACAACGCAGTCATTGAGCAACATTGTAAGTTTTCCTGATACATGGATTATGGAATGACGGTGTGAAATGACAAATTATACACTGTCAGCAACATCAGGAGAATTGCATAACAATAAAATGCGAGCGAGCGGAGCGAGAGAGCTTGAAAATTTTGACATTTTACAGTCCCAAAAACTGCCGTTTGTAGCTATATCTTTCGCTTTGGAAATTAATGGGGGCGCATCGGGCGCAACTGCTGGCAATTACTGGCTGCAACATTAGGCGAATGGCATAATGATTCAATGCGAGCAAGCAAAGCGAGCGAGCTTGAAAATTTTGACATTCTACAGTCCCAAAACTGGCGTTTGTAGCTATATCTTTCGCTTTGGAAATTAATGGGGGCGCATCGGGCGCAACTGCTGGCAATTACTGGCAGCAACATTAGGAGAATGGCATAACCATTGAATGCGAGCGAGCGAAGCGAGCGAGCTTGAAAATTGTGACATTCTACAATCCCGAAACTGGCGTTTGTAGCTATATCTTTCGCTTTGGAAATTAATGGGGGCGCATCGGGCGCAACTGCTGGCAATTACTGGCTGCAACATTAGGCGAATGGCATAATGATTCAATGCGAGCAAGCAAAGCGAGCGAGCTTGAAAATTTTGACATTCTACAGTCCCAAAACTGGCGTTTGTAGCTATATCTTTCGCTTTGGAAATTAATGGGGGCGCATCGGGCGCAACTGCTGGCAATTACTGGCAGCAACATTTAGGAGAATGGCATAACCATTGAATGCGAGCGAGCGAAGCGAGCGAGCTTGAAAATTGTGACATTCTACAATCCCGAAACT
This sequence comes from Diadema setosum, assembly GCF_964275005.1. Taxonomy (NCBI): domain Eukaryota; kingdom Metazoa; phylum Echinodermata; class Echinoidea; order Diadematoida; family Diadematidae; genus Diadema; species Diadema setosum. The sequence goes on along the minus strand of NC_092689.1, from coordinate 2,602,769 downwards.
GGCGTTTGTAGCTATATCTTTCGCTTTGGAAATTAATGGGGGCGCATCGGGCGCAACTGCTGGCAATTACTGGCTGCAACATTAGGCGAATGGCATAATGATTCAATGCGAGCAAGCAAAGCGAGCGAGCTTGAAAATTTTGACATTCTACAGTCCCAAAACTGGCGTTTGTAGCTATATCTTTCGCTTTGGAAATTAATGGGGGCGCATCGGGCGCAACTGCTGGCAATTACTGGCAGCAACATTAGGAGAATGGCATAACCATTGAATGCGAGCGAGCGAAGCGAGCGAGCTTGAAAATTGTGACATTCTACAATCCCGAAACTGGCGTTTGTAGCTATATCTTTCGCTTTGGAAATTAATGGGGGCGCATCGGGCGCAACTGCTGGCAATTACTGGCTGCAACATTAGGCGAATGGCATAATGATTCAATGCGAGCAAGCGAAGCGAGCGAGCTTGAAAATTTTGACACTCTACAGTCCAAAAACTGCCGTTGTAGCTATGTTTTTCGCTTTGGAAATGAAGGGGGAGGCGCACCGGGCTCAACTGCTGGCAATTACATGCTGCAACGTTAGGAAAATGGCATAACGAATAAATTTGGCCATTAATTTTGACATTTTACAGTCCCCAAACTGCCGTTTGTAGTTATATATATATATATATATATATATATATATATATATATATATACATACATATATATACATATATATTCATATATATATATATATATGTATATATATATATACATATATATATATATATATATATATATATATATATATATTAGCTTTGGAAATTAAGGGGGGGGGGGCGGCACAGGCGCAACTGCTGGCAATATATATTACTGGCAGCAAAATTAGGAGAATGGCATAGCGATTGAATGCGAGCGAGCGGAGCGAGCGAGCTTGGAAATTTTGACATTTTACAGTCCCAAAACTGCCGTTTGTAGCTATGTTTTTTTGCGTTTATTCATTTATATATATATATGTATCTTATTTTATCTATTTTTATTTCTTAAATTCTTTTTGCCCCCCACTTTTTGGATGGGGGGGGGGGGGCGGCCCCCCCCCCACTTCCGGCGCCTATGCGTGTGGGTGTTGTGTGTTTATATGCTTGTGTGTTTGGGGTTTGGTAGGTGTGCAGTATATCGTTACTTGCAAAAGTCTTGCGCAACACCCAACATAATCAAGATTTTTTTCTGAAAGAAAATGAAAGCGAGGTCAAAGCTGGTCATTGCTCATGTCTGAAAAAGTAAACATTCTGGTCATAATCATAAACTTGTCAGACTTTGTACACTCTGTTGTTATGTTAGTCAAACTTTCAACTTGTGTTATGAACACATATTTCATATTTCCATTGAGCCTATATATTGTGACCTAGTTTGGTTACTATGTCATAAAGCATTACAACTTTTTGTCCGTATACAAAAAACGTGATACAACAGTGTTGCAACTATATAGGAATAGGTGGTAGACGTAGATATAGGATTTAGAACATTAGGAGTAGGGTAGGTTAGATTCATATCATGGTTGTACCTTGAGTTACTCATCATTTTATTAGATCTTGTAATGAAATATTACCTAGCCTAGCGGTCACAACTTAAAAATGACATCAAAATAACGTCCATTTTCTTTATTTTCACAAAAAGGCGTCTTTAATACATCGATCTTGTCTTCTTTACCAATACGTTGAAAAGGCATATGAATTGACGTGTAAACGACGTGTTTATGACACTATTCCGATGTAACATCTTGTATTGAAAAAGGTAATTTACAAGTCATTAAGAAGTCTTTATATGACCACCAAATATGACGTCGTTTGGACAACTTCTACTTGAGCAAAAACACATTTTGACAGCAGTATGAGACATAATTATATATGACGTCCACTTTGTTTATTTACGTCAAGAAGACGTTTATTGACGTCAGATCTTGTCTTTGAATTATCAATCTACACGTCTTTATGATGTCTTTGTATGACCATTAAGACGTCAGAAAGACGTCACAAATATGACGTCTTTTAGGTGTCTTCCATTTGAGCAGAAATAGGACTTTTTGACGTCAGATTGAGACGTCTAAAAGAAGTCTATCTTCTTTGATTATTTGTGTCAAAAAGACGGCATATAATGACGTGAAATTGATGTCATTCTGACGTGTCTCTAGTATCGGGGAATACGTCGCTAGTATGACGTGATAAACTCTACAAAAAGCAACTAAAGTTTGACGTTATTTATACGCTGTTAATATGACGTCAGAAATATGTCCCAAACTGACTTAAATTTTACGTCTGTAATACGTTAAAAATATGACGTCATAAGTACGTCGCAAAACTGACGTAAACTTTACATTATCAATTAGTCGCTAATATAAAGTCATAAATACGTTGCAAAGCAACGTAAAATTTTTTGTCAGTTATACGTCGTGAATATGACGTAAAGAATACACGCAAAACTGACTTAAATTTTACGTCTTTTGTAAGTCGTTGATATGACGTCATAAATACGTCGCAAAACTAGCGTAAATTTCACTTTATTGATACGTCGCTCATATGACGTCAGGAATTCGTCGCAAAACAAAGCAAATTTGACGTAATCATTACGACGTCTTCATGACGTACTAAATACGTCGCAAAGCAACTTAGATCCTACGTCATTTATACGTCGTTAATTTGACGTGAAAAATACGTAGCAAAATTGACGTAAATTTTAAGTCATTAATACGTCACTATATCGTATAACAATTGGTAAAACATATGACGGAAAACTGACGTAGACTTCACGTCATTACGAAGTCCTTAACATGACGTGATAAATACGTTGCAAAAAGACGCTGAAATCACGTCATTTTCTGGTCATTCTATGACGTGCGACCAGTTTGACCAGTTGCGACCAAATTTAGACGTCTTTTCGACGTCAGTCTGCTATGTGGGTTAATAGGACAAGCATCACGCATTTCCTTACTGATTTTATGCGTTGTCTATTACCCATAAGATTAATTAATTAATCTTAAATTACATTCTAAGATAGCCCGTAATTTGTAAATACAAGTTTACTATGGCATCTATGTTTTCTTTTTGTTGTTGTTTGATTCTTTATGCACTGTAAGAAGAGGGAGAGGTCGGACCACTTTTACATCAGTGTTCTGAAGAACGACATAGAACTTGATAGCGCTCGTGAATTGAGGACAGTCTTGCTAGATAGACAGGTCTGGAAGTGCAACTACTATGTTACAGGTCCAGTTTACCTTTGGGAACAGTGCTTTAAAAATGTTCAAGATATCACATTTGATGTATATGTGTAGGTCTGTTGTATCACAAAACATCCTACCATATAAAATTTCCGCAATAAAGCCTAAAATATATATGGAAATATCAGTATTTTTCTCATTAAACCATAACTGTAGATGGTTTAGTCTGGCAACATTTTCATTATAACTATTGTTCACATTTTGTCTACTTAACAATACTTACTAGCCCACATTTGCAAACCCACGAAAATCAAAACTGTACTAGTTTTGATTTTCAAAAAATCAAAGGTACTAGCCCACATTTACAAACCCACGAAAATCAAAACTGCATAAAACAGGTCCAATATGACTTCAAGTACAAGTTATAACAGTAACATACCTTACCTGTCGCTCTTTGTCTATACCATTCGATAAAAGAGAGAAAATCATCGTTTTAAAATCAATTTTCAAACCGGGTCAACCCGACCCAAAATCGAATTACGAGCGCGGGCTATAGCTACGTACATTGTACATGTAACACGTACGTGGACCGGAGCTGGCGAGCGTTATACGTATGCATACGGATTACGGTGCATTTTCATTTATTTTTATGAAAGTAATGGACTAATTGGAACGAAATTTTGCACAGGTGTTACTGCAATCATACCCAAACTCCATGCTAACTATGAGACCAATTGCTGCAGGTTTACAAATGTGGGCTAATTCCTTTAACATTGATTATACAGATTCAAATTTTTACAGTGGTTGTTTCTATCCCAAACTCACATTTTGGAACAATTTTAAAGCACTAAAGCTGGGTTTTTGTTTCATCTGCAAATGGTAAATTATGCCTTTAATGGAAGCTAAGCCGAGGTGCGCATGACATAAGCGAAACCAGTGCATAGGCTCTACATGTAAAGTTAATTTCTTTTCACGTGGGCCACGTCACGCAGTAATTATCTTCCCCCAAGGAGGTTATGTTTCTGCGGGCGTTGCTGTTGTTGTTTGTTTTTTTTTTGTCTGTCTGTCTGCAAAATAACTCAAAATTTTATGAACGGATTTGGATGAAATAAAAACGCATGGAAGAGATCACTAGATATTGTGTCTTTTTTACGTTTTTGAAGGATTCTTTAGCATTGGCAGGTACAATCAATGAACGCTAGATGTCGCGCTTGCCTTTATCACCCCAGAGTCTTCTATTGTCACCTCAGACTGAGGCATTGCTCCTCTGTTCACGGTGACGGCTGGTCAGCAGTGAGGGCATGTTGTAGATGGTCATATGTGAATTATTAATGCAGATGATGTGAATGTAGGAACATACTAGTATAGAGTGGCAATGATAAAATACAAAGGAGGAAGTAAGCTGCCTGGCGGAGATCTGCCCTCTCCGAAATGTTTTCTAACCATGCCCTTTAGATGAATTAAAATCGACACAGACGTTTTTGTCGATGTACACGTCGATCAGTCATGACCATTATGGTAATTATAGCCCTCAGGGCCTCATGCATCCTTGATGGGAGGTGTTATCTAAAGTGCATCAGAGATCAGACATTTCACATATCCCTCTATGTTTGCCTTTCCTCCTGTTTCAAAGAATTGTCGCTTTTTCTGTCTCTTTCTTGTTAGAAACAGCACAATACACTTCATAACAGAAAACGTAAAGCCAAGAAAGAGATAGGTTTATAAATCACTAAATGACAATGATTACATTACGTTATTTTGTGATTTGGGACTCCTCACTGCTTCTTCTTGCCTCTCAGAAAATGTTAACATATATGGCATTAAGTGCATGACTGCCACCACCCTCGGGAATCACTAGGCAAGGCATCTTCTGTTGCTAAGTAACCCTCTCAACATTACTCTGACGTATGTGTTGCCCACAGAGCGTCTCTAGCTTACCGCTTATGGGGTCTTGCTCACACTTCATAGGCATAAAAAGTTCAGTAGCAGGGTTCGAAATATTGACCCTTGTGCGATGTGCGGAAAGCATAGCTATATTAGTCACCTATATAGCACACCATGATTTTTAAGTACTGCATTTTTCTTTAATTGGATGTAATGTTATTGGGTGTTAATTTATGAGTTATTTATATAATGGAATTATTCAATGTGTGTTGATTTTACTACCCCTTGTATATCATTCTGAGATGTGTGCTTTATGTAGGGCCTGTTTGTAACCATGTATGCCACTTGATTCATTAATTTTTCCATTTTATGGACAATAAATGCAATGAAATGAAATGAACTGATTGAACACAAGCCTCCTTCCATGAACAAATTACTTTTGTAAAAATTGTCGCATGTGCATGTTATATTGTGAGTCATAACAACGACAACAACAAAATCATAGTTTACAAGGAATGCATAGAAACACGTCTTAGCTTTATTAGATTTAAGATTCATGGACAGTCATGATAATTCGACCCGGTTTTTCACGATGGCAACAAGAAATCCATAAATAGTGGTGATGCGACTCTTAGAATATTCGTCATTGAAGAACATTATGGCAAGTGGACTTTGATTAAGCCCTATAGATACATTCGACGTTTATTATATAAGAAATTAAAGGCCCACATATACGCGGCATCTTCCACTGCTCAAATTCTGACATTCACCGGTTTGCCCTTAAAAAGCAGACCGAAAAGAAGTTTCGAGGAAAGGGACGAGAGAAGAAGACGAAGAAGAAGAAGAAACAAAAACACAGAACAAGCTGGATGCTGGTCAGGAGGAAGTGATTGGGAACAAGAAGAAGTAAACCGAGAAGAAGAAGTAGAAGGATCTGGAGGAGAAGACGAATTTTGAACATCTAATCCTTTATCAAGTTAAAAATGATAGAAGTGATATGTCTCTTGGTTATCGCTTTGAAAATTTCAGCTATTGTTCTTGCTCAAACCACGTTATAACTCGAATCTAACGGGACTGTATAGTTCTGGTTGAGGTGAGGATTTAGCTTTTAACGTTTTGCGAGATATTAAGAAATCACTCTATGAGATGTAAAAGAGCATGCGATTCTAAGGGGTATCAAAAGTTTATTTGATGAAAATCGGTTTTGCAATGGCTGAGATATCCAAAAACAAGGTGAAACAAGGAGATCCTAATAAAAGGCGTGGCCTGTAGCCTTTTATTAAGGTCATTTTTTTGGATATCTCAGTCATCTGCAAACCAATTTTCATCAAATAAACGTTGAATCCTTCTTAAAATCACATGCTCTTTCATATATCATAAGAGGTATCTCATTATCTCACTGAGGAATGTTATAAACCTGAATCCCCACCTTCACCAGTACTGTACAGTCCCTTTAAAATTTAGGCATTTTCTAATTATGTTATTCTATTCTATATCACTGCAATTATAACAAACATTGTGTTTATGGCAAGAGATAATCTTTCCTAGAACTGTATTTTGTCACAAAACATCATAATAAATATGAGTGCTACACTTAATGGGTATCGCATTATCTCTCTCTCTCTCTCTCTCTCTCCCTCTCTCTCTCCCTGTTTCTTACAGTACATAGCAATATCCGTAGAACGTGCGCTATCATTTTTATGATTATCATTATGATTATGCCATTATTCTTAATAATATCATTGCGGAATGTGATGGGTGTATCTTTGGCTCACATCGATGTATTGAGCACACATACACAGAACAAAAACTAATACAAAGTATGGTGAAGTTTTCCTGTTTTCCAAGCTGCATAACGTGCAAAGGTTTGAAACTCTTTTGTCGAAATACTATCGTTGTATCTCAAGTCAAAACCGACAACAACAAATTCTCGCCCGGGATTGCTATTTCGTCATCACTATGAAGAGTTTTATCACAAAACGAGCTAACTCCTTTCTTGCTAAGTTGATTTGTGATTAAAACAAAGAAAATAATCAGAAAATGAGTGATATTTCTATCCATACCTCGAAGAATATTCCTTATTATGTAACAAGTGAGGCATCACTGGAAATCTTTTCTTTTGCTCTGTCTGATGATGGGTTTACTTTAAAGTTTGAAAATGGCGCTTAGCCCATTTTGCGATGAAACTTTTCATAATTCTTCCCGGTATTGGTGTTTCAGAGCCTACACCATCTACAACATTTACAATGAGATGAGAGAGACGTGGGCTTGCTCTAATTTTGGTTTGGATCCACCGAATTGATTAACATAATAATATCATATGAATTAGCACCAGCAGCATGAGTAGCCAAACTCTGGAAGTTTCTCTCAAAGTACTGTAACTGTAAATAGACAGAAAACGTATTGAAGTCAGACTAGAAGTAACTTGACACAGTTGAGAGCGATTAGTTAGGCTCAGTATGCGAACTTTTATGGTCAGAATTTGATTCTACTGAAGAGTTCATATCATCACGTCTCTTCTCCGTCTGCGTCATTGCTGCATTCCCATCATGCATTTCCTCTTCCGTAGTCTGCTCCAAGCTCCAACAGTTGGCGCGCTTGTATTTTCTTGTGACCAGGTAGAGGTACAAAATGTCCAGCAGCAAAATCCCAGCCAGCAGAGGATAAAAATATTCCAGACGTGCGGAGTTGATATCGGTACTGTACCAAGGTTGGCCTGCTGCAAACGTTAACCATAAGCAATAATCTTTGAATAGTAATTTCATTGCTTTATTTCAATCTATCTTACAAATGAGATAATGGTGACGAAAACAGGTTCTGACATTAAAGGGATGGTACAGTATTGGTGGAGATGAGAATTTGGCTTTTAACTTTTTGCGAGATATAGAGAAAACACTTATGATATAGTACAGTGCATACCATTTTAAGAGGAATTCAAAGTTTATTTGATGAAAATCAGGTTTGGAATGACTAAAACATCCAAAAACAAAGTAAAACAAAGCGATCGTAATAAAGTGTGGGTCCCACATTTTATTAGACTCGCTCTTTTTTGGGGGATATCTCAGCCATTTCAAAAGCAATTTTCATCAAATAAACGTTGAATTCCTCATAGAATTACATGCTCTTTCATATTTCAGAAGAGGTTTCTCATTATCTCACACAAAAAAAAAATGTTAGAAACGTGAAATCAGGTCTCAACCAAAACTATACGATCCCTTTAAGCAAGGGATGATAGTTGTTCACGTTATAATTATGAACTGACATTAAAAAGAAAGACATCATTATCATCTCTGAATTGGTATATACATGGCCTCATGATAAAATAAATCCAAGTTGCATTAAACTTGCTGGTTTAGCGGATAAGTGAACATCATACAACTCTTTTTTGATTTCCGGTGAGCAGGGTTTAGTGCAAATTGCTTTGGTGACGAATAATCTCAGTCTCGTCTAAATCGAGTCGAAATCGGGTGACGAGTACGAGTTGGCAAATCAAAGGAGTTGGTTTTAATACCTGCTCCTGAGATGGCGTTGACGATGGCGACGATGAGTTGGGCCAGGAGGTAGCTGCCGACACCGGACATAAGCAGAAAGAGCCCGACGGTGAAGCCTTTGAGTTGTAGCGGTGCCTCGGTGTAAGAAACTTCAAGTCCTGCATGAGGGAAAGTGGAACATGGTGCACTGAGATCCAATAAGGATTTGACATGAGAATTTAAAATTTGAACTTTTTTATTACTTTAACTGGAACGTATTACTGAACATTTTTTTTTTTCACTCATGAACTGCTCGAAAGGGCTCATTAATGACCATGACAACTATCAATGAAGATCTGTGCAATGATCACAGTGAGCTTATTGAGTACATACAACGTTTATATCCGTACCTTCATGTAATATGATATTGATATTTACAAAGGATATCTCTCCGTTGTCAGTTACCTGCTGAGAGAACCAGTCCGTCCCCGATACCAGCACAGGTGTACTGGGGAATCTGTGCGACGGCGCTGAGTGAGGATGAGTTGCAGGTGGTGATGTTGTCCATGGAAACGTATATCATTGGCTCGTCCTCCACGAGTCGCTTCCTCTGCCCCTCCACCAGCGCCGCGAAACAGACTGATAGGATGCCCATGATTATCCCCCCTCCTGAGGACGAGCAAGAGGGCAAGATATGGAGAAAGAATCGTGAAAGGAAGGAGGGGAACGGGAGGACCGGGAAGGGGAAGGGGGTGGGGTAATAGAATGAAGTAGATTCATGTCAATGAGCGCAGAAATTGCAAGAAATATTCTCTTTGATTAATATAATGCGTAGTAATACACTAATCATAAGAAAATTAGGACCTCATTGTTATGTGACCTATTAGCATAAACCCCCTGTCTTTTCCTCGTTTTGGAGAACTTTACAACTTTTACTAATGTTCTTGAAAGAAATACTGACTGCTATTGTCATTCATTGTGAATTCTTTGATAGGGCCTCATTGTACAAATTACTATGAAGTTCGACACAAGTGAAATCATGGACGCATAACTGTGATCATTCTCTTCCTGTTGCTGCTTTTTAGAGTGGCCTCACGTGTCTAGGAAAAAAGGTATAAACTTTCTCTCTTCTTCGTAATTTGAGGCAGTGCCGTCCTCTCATTCGACACGTAAGACATGCAACTTGTTGGGAATCGACGCTTGATGCACTGAAATTTTGGGGTCATCCCACGCGACCGACACCAACGAGTCATACAGCCCACGAGTTCGACGTTGGAAAAAAAAAAAGTCCGTGAGTCATCCTGCCCATGAGTTTGACAATAGGCCGAAGAGTTAGACACTACGTAAAAACACGACCCACAAGTTCGACATTACATCAAGGGCTTAATGTGTCGAACTCGTGGGCCTTGTTTGCCTGGTGTCGGACTCATGGCCCTTATTCCTTAGTGACGAACTCATGAGCGGTATGACTCATGGGCTGTATAACTCGTAGGACGTATGACTCGTGGCCTGTATGACTCGTGGGCTCTATGACTTGTGGGCTGTATGATTCGTTGGTGTCGAATTCGTGACATGCAACCGATTTTCTTTTTATGGCCTTTCTGTTTAGACGTGTGGAAAGGAAAGGATGTCGTACTTCACCCTTACCTATCCGGAGAAATGGTGATACAAAGTGGGCGTGACGTGCGATACACTTGGGTAGTAGTATGATGAGGAACATGATGTTTGTGACGACGGACACGAAAGACCGATAGATGAGGTAAACTGTTTTTGTTGTATTGATGTCAGTTTTTCCAGCTGGATTCAAGCAAAGTGTCTGCGTTGAGTAGGTATTTTCCATCTGGCAGTAAGAGAGAGAGAGAGAGAAAGAGAGAGAGAATGTAAAGAACTCAACTTCAGCTATGTCGGTAGTTGTGTTCAAACAAAAATGCGCATACGTCATAATCCACACTCACGACATAGATAAAACTTAATACTGAGTACTGAACGGTCATGATATCATTATGAGTGGTCGCGTCATACTTATTGATTTCGATTTAGTGCAAGATTGTGCATTATATCCGTTGGAAATCAATGTTATAATTACGATACTTTATTTCTTATGACAACAAAACGTGGTGAATGCGCTTTAATACACCATTCAAGAGTATGCATCGTATATGCACTAAAATGCAATTTGCCCAAGTACAAGTTTATTTCTCCAAGACCTCCGTGAAATAAGCTTAAAACATATCTGTCATGCTAATGATGGAACATTATGTATTTCAGCCCATGCATTACTATTTTGTTTTATTTAACGCTCTTTGTTTGCGTTTGATCTGTTCGTCGTCTTATGTCTGTAAACTAATTATGCACATTTCCAAGCATAATCATGACTGGAATTCAATTATTATGCAGTACTATCATGACAAAGCATAAAAAATGAAGCTGCAAAAATAATATGATACCAAAGGAAATATTATTTCGATGATTCACAGATCATCGATTCTACTGAATCAAAACATTTCAGTTTTGATTCAGTAGAACTAATATGTATTTTGTGAATCATCAGTAGTCATGGTGAGGAATGAATGCCTTTTTTTTTTATTGCCATCATGGATTGCTACATTTGCGTGTTTTCAAAGAAAAACAAAAGGTACCCACAAAATAATTGACGATGATGAAAATGGTGACCGTGTGGAATATTGGAGTCGTTCGAAGTAAGTGGGCCGTCTCGTAGACGTCCTTGCCGTTGAATGAGCCGCCATGTTGAACGGACGCTCTGTCCAACCAGTGGTCAACACGCGGCACGTCCTTCCGCCTTCTCAGAGCCTCCCAGATGACTTTAAACTGCTGCCTGAGAATGGTCTCTGGTCAAGATACAGTAAAAAATAATCATGGCTGCTGTATCTATAATGACGCTTTGATACTTGGCAATAATGATTGTCTTCCGTGTATTTTCTGTAGACATTTTTCTGGTGCATGACGTCATAATAGCTATCTTGTTAGGGAAATCGTCTCCTTCTCGAGAGAACTGTTCTAAGAAGTCGCAGCTGCTACTGTTGTCACGACAAGAACTTATATTCCATGAAATGAAATGAAATGAAATGCTTCGTAACTATAGGCTGTAGGAAAGAAACATCCATTAACAATGTAATACGTTACAGAAACGGTCTATTGCTATTAAAACTATGCACAGTCCCGTTACAACTTACTATCTATAAGATGATAACTTCAAACGAATCTGTTCCGCCTGCATGTCGTCACGAACTAGATTAAACGTTTACAATGAAAATCTGAGTCATGTTCATCTGAAACATAGGATGTTTTGTTTTGTTTTTTTCTTTTTGTGGGGACGCATGTCCTGGAAATGTACTCATATGTACTTACTGTTCCTTGTTTCAGTGACGTAGAGTTTCCTGCCCATCAAAGCTGAAACTATCGCTAAGAAGACGCACGACACCACCACGATGTAGACAACGAAGAATGAAGTAGCCTTGATGAGCGGGAACATCAGTTGAGAAAAGAAGACGGCTGAAAAATAAACTGCGTAGAACCTACAATATGCACCACAACACAGTAAGGAAAACGAACAAATAAACGCATTTACATTGTATACGTGACACAGCACCGACTGTACTCTTATTATCATGTTTTTGCAGGTCATTTCTGTTACTATGGTTATAGTGGGTAGAAATTGCAGACAAGAGCTAAATCACCTAAAGTATTATCAAGAAAGCTGAAGTAGTCATATCGAGATGGATTAAAGCAGTAATGTCTATGTGTGTTCTATTTAATTTAAACATTAGGCAAAACTTAGCTGAACGAGCGGGAAAAGGAAGATGAAGAAACTAAAAGAAAAAGAGCCAAGCCCCTCCCTAATGTGATTAAGAAGAAACTTGGCACTGCCCTCTATTGACCGCTGACCAAGTAAATGTTGGACGTATCCCAAGCTGAATGAGGGAGTCGCACTTGGGTTCTTAATCGTTACGCACGTCATCAAAAAACTTGTTTGCCAGGAAAAATAAAATGCGTTGGCATAGTAACATATCTAAGGGGCAGCCATATCTTTCTATTTATCGTGCTTAGGTGTTGTTTGTTTTGTTATCATTAAATTTCAAGAATTAAAGATCTTATTTACCCTCTCCACTATTCTTAGATCAAGCGAATGTAAACCAATAAACATTATATCTCCTCTTCACATTTCATTTTTTTTTTGATGCCAACAGACAAACTGATGGTATCATCACTACTGTTGGCTTGGAAGGAAGACAGAATCGGCTAAGTCCTCATTTCACTTTTTTTTTTTAATAGGCGAGCGTCTACTGTTCGGTTACTATACAAGGGTGTCAACTCTACCTTGGTCACTTAAATTCAATAATACAGAAATGACAGAATACCAAAATGTAAGTGAAGTGCTTTTCTCGTTACCTGTGTCACTGTGTTGCACATACTCTGAGAAAAAGGGAGCAGTGACCTTGACCTTTGCCTGTTTGACTTCTTACAGTCATTTCAAGTTCAAACTCCACCGAGTGAACTCATTATCTCATGGCTTACGAAGTTTGAATGACATCCGTCGAAGAAGCATAGACAGCTCTGACATAAACGCTAATCTTCAGGTTCAGATTTGAACCCTGATCTTTATTGTCGTCCATCACTTTTATGTAATCTCGACCAAGCAAAGTTATCAACAACAACAATAAAAACAATAATAGTATTAATAATGATAATAATAATAATGATAACAATAATAATAGCATTAACAATGATAATAATGATAATGATAATCATCATCATCATCATCATCATCATCATCATCATCATCACCATCATCATAATCATCATCAAGACGGGAGCTCTAATAACACCACTTGCGTTTTCTAATCACTCATACTTACATGAAGAATACATTCCTTATATTATCATCCTTCTCCCTTTCTCGTTCAACTTCTCTGGCAGCCATGACGCATTCGTTGGCGGCATAAAGGGCCAGACCGACGAAGATCGCAGTGAAGCCCACGACGAACAGACCTCGTTTCGCCGTGATCGGAAAATTTGCGTCGACATCTTCGGAGTACGGTGCCACGTTGATCAGGAGAAGCAAGGTGCCTAACAGTAAAAAAAAAAAGTTAAGGAAGTTGATGTCGAATCCGATTTATACAAGATAATATCCATCTATCACCGCTCGGCATTTTTTTTTCCCCAAAAGGACATTAGGCTACAAGTACTCCTTGTGCATAATAGTCAATGTTATCAAACGCCTACTAGTATACACAGTATTTGTAAACAAGTGCGGAATGGTACATTGATTATTCCGATCCGTAATTTTGAACTGTGTTTCCCGTGAAGGAAAAAATGTTAAGACCACGGTCGCCCAATTTAAGATCTATCAATGATAATCAAAATGATAATGCCTGCGTTCACGTTGGTTTTCTCCTTATCAAGAACTATATACTGTATATAAATACGAAGCGTGACGTACAGCGTGAACTAATCATTAAAAAAAAAAGATATCAAGAGACTTGATGAATGCATCAATCGACAAAAGGAGAGAAAGGACATAGGAAAGATCATGTATTGATGTTAGATGCGAGCTCAGAGTAAAAGATAAATGTATTATAAGGGCATTGAATAATGGCACAGTCACCAATGGTTGGTTGAAGGGCTAGTTGGAATAGATGTTGTATATAATACAAGCATTATACCGGCAATAACATGCAATGAAGGCGTGGAGATGGAAAAGAATTATCATAAAATTGGTTCTAAAACGTTGTAATTACTAATTGCCTCTTTTTTTCCAGTTTCCTTCTGTGCTCAAATGACTATAATAGTTAATTTGTTTGCATTTTTTTTTAATGCACGCGCTCCCGCATGCGTGTGACTATCTGTGTTTTAACAACCAAAAGGACCGGATGTGTTGCGTTGCAGAAGTTGTCGAAAACTTACCCATGAAAGTTATGATGCCACCTGTGATTAAGACCTTTAACCTCGGAAAGCGGGTATCTGCGAGCCATCCGCCGATCATCGGCAAGCATGGAGCCACGGCATCGAACACGTGAATGAGCACGGGCGCGTTTCCTTTCCTGTAATCGAGTTCATCTTCGGAGTATAGGACGATGTTGTAGCGAACTCCGTGCTCCGCAATGGTTACAAAGAATGTGAAACCAAAAATGAAAGCAACTGGTAACCAGACAGAATCCAAAATTCTCGAAGTCCGTTTCACCTGTTCCTGTTCGGGTGGATCCCCGTTTACAAAAGTAGATGACGATGACGTGAGTTCGAAGTCAGCTCCATACGATTTCCTCAACGAAAGCGAGGTTGATCGCTCGATGAGTGGTTTTGTGTCGACTGATTTCATGTTTAGAAAGAGCGTTTGGTCTGATGCTTTATCCTAAGAAACTTTTTTTTTGCGGGGGGGGGGGGGATGAGTCTTTTAATCTGGCCCGCGTTTAGGAAAGATGGATTAAGTGACGTAAATATGTTTACTAATTCACTGATTTTTTATTGCACAGTTCGTAATTCAATGCCCATTGATAAAACATGGTAAAAGATTTGCTGATATATGACTAAGATGGGTACGATCTCTGTACGTTCGTTTTCTGAACTGAAAAGAAAAGAACTTCCTAGCAATGATTCTACCGCGATATGGCGACTGAAGCATTCTCCTTCCAGAGTAGCTAGTTTTGACGTGTTTGACGAATATTCAACGCTACATGGCTCATGGGAAACTAAGAGAAAAAAAAGGAAGAGAAACGAACAAAATAATAATACGTGCACTAATCAAGACTTAGTGATTGATACCATACACAGAAAATAAGCATAGTAACAATGACCAACTGCGACATTTTCTTGTGACGAATCATCTTATAGCACATAACACTTGTCCATAAACATCACATACTTTATGGCTGTGCTTATCAACACGTACATTTACCGGAATGAAATGAAAGTGCATAGGAAATGCTCTCTTTTTTTCCAAATTCGCAGGCAACCAGCCAAATGCACATTGTTTATTGACCTTTTGTCCTCATATTTGAATAGCATGTGATCTTTCACCTGCAGTCGACTGTTCAGCAAATATCATATAACCATGGAATCTCTTTGATAATATATATTCTGTCGAACTTGACGTACAACAGGCACATACGACAAGACGAGAGGGAAAGGGTGGGGGGGGGGGGTATGACATAAAAACGAACGATACTCCTCAAGTTATGCCTTACATTAGACCAGTAGATGAAAGCCAATGGGATCGAAATTAGTCCATCTCCTGTCACGTTTTCAGCGATAATGATACAATATTCATTTCTCTTTCATATTGTCTTTTTGAATGCGTACTGCATTACAGATTTGTCACCAGTAGCCTACGGCTTGTCTGACTTTTTAAAATATAACACCTTGTATATGCTATAAAGATATACGTCTCTCCTAAGAATCATAATTGCATTTCATCGAAGAACCAGAATAATACTGTAGCTGTTCATGTAAGCGAGCCCATATCGTTTTCGGGCTCTAACAGTTTCGTTGATAAAACTAGAGTTACTCTGGAGAGTTTCCGATGAACATCTGAGACATCAGTCTTTGGTTGGGCTGAAATTAAAAACATAATGGGCTTGAGTTTTGGCAAACAAGGTAAAGGAGACGCGGGCCTATTATTTCTATCATACCACTGTCATATTGTGATTGTCAATCTAATACCTAAGTCGTTGCAATACCAAGCAAACCACAATGAACCTGTTAACGCACAACTATAATCCTTAGGAGGGACGCATATTTTAATGCCTATGAAACGTGTTGCGAATGCTTGGGTAAAGACGTCAGACTTAGACAGTTGTCAGACGTGCATCTGAAACTCATTCACAGTATCATCATCATCAACGAAGATTGGTAGAGCCCGAAAACAATATTTGCTTACATGAACAGCTACAGAATATCTCTAGTTCTGCGATGAAATGCAATAATCTTGGTTCAGGTTAATCTTGTGTCTTTATATCAGTTTGCTGATTGGGATTACTTTATTTATTAAGAGAAAAATCATCTTTAAACATATTGTAAGCAAACGATTTTTTTGTTGTTGTTCATCGTTGGGGACATGTCAGCTGTTACACGACAATTTCTATTAAAATCTGACTTACTCTGTTGCAGTGAATATTATGGTACTGTTTGTTCCGCCGTTAGTTCAAACAAGTCCAAGCCGTTTCTTAATTAGTAATTCCATTTGCTGCATGATATTGACCAGAAGCAGATGTTTTTGATGACGACTATTTAGAATAGTTTATGGGTTGGAAACACAGTTTCACGTCATTTCACTGACTGAAAACAGCACAGGCCAAACTTTCACTCATAAAATCCTAACAGCTTGAAGAACTTTACGAGCAACAGTCCTTGGTGTGATAATGGACCTGGCCTTCTGTATGGGAAGTTGATTTTTAATTTTGATATACGGGTAACACTCATTGATCTGACGGGTAACAGGCACAGGGGGCTGATATCACAGTTAACAACATAATACGTCATACTACAGACAGGGTAGGCTGCAAGTACGCCCCACCTGAACGAGTACTAGTTAGCGGAAGAATAGCACGTTTGCATTCCCCTTTCATATAGGGGAACATGTAGTTTAAGATAAAAACAGGTGTGTAATCAACAGGTCCTTAATAGAAGGGATAGGCAACTTAGTATGTCAAACTCACATACACTCAGGGCATAAACTCTATCATACTTACCAACAATAATTCAGTGGCAAGTTTCCGCAGTAAAGGCAAAGCACCAAGCATTCTTTTCACTTATGAATATTGTATATCAGAAATATCATGATAAGAGTCAGTATCCCGTATACACAGAGCCATGATCATGGAGAATGCCATCCACAAGAAGAAAAGAAGTAATCTAACTACATGCACTCGCACCCCTCGTAAGAAAAACGGTTGAATGTGTGCAGATATTACAACTGTATACAACTCGCGGGCGCCCCGTTCTGCCAGAAATATTATGATTTTATGGACTTTTCGCATTATTGCCCTTTGAACAAACACTCACGCAGCGTAACCATTCATCTATCATAAATATCGACGCTGGCAATGCGTGACGTGGGCGAAATCTGCAAATAAAAGGAAATCGTCATGATCATACTCTGTCTTTTTTTTTTTTTTAATACGATAGAAGTCCTATATTGCCTATAAGGGATAAAACAGAACCTTCCGGTCTAAATCATACTAGCTACTACCAGCAGACACAAACGATGCATATAGAAATATTAAACTTTTGTTCTTTATTCATTGCTTATGCGAAGAGATCATGGTAGCTTCTGTAAAATATCAGTTATATAGGATTTCAAAATTACAGGGTTAAGCCGAACAATGAGTAAGTAATAAAATTTCAAAGAAGAGAATATAAAATGTCAATTAAAACGCTTCGACCTGTTTATCATACATGCTCATCATGCATCACAACTTTACTAATATACACGGTATTTGGTCTGTCTAACAATGTGAATCACTGGTATTTTCCCAGATAAAAAGGGAATTGCTTAATACAAATTGATGGACAGCGACGTTTGGCTCTTAACTATTTACGATGTCAATGGTCATTTTAAAGCATTCTTTCTTACTAAGGTATTTGAAATTCGCTATTTCGTGTTTATGTCCTTGTTAAACTGTCAAGAGCAAAACAGGGGTCTTCACTACAGTTAATATAAAGTTTTTGAGATACCACACCGTAGTTCAGTTGATTGCTCTTCAGATTATTTTCCAAGATTTCATACACATTTCAAAAACAGAACACCTTAGAACTTTGAAAAAAAAAAAGTGTCGAATGCGTTTTCGAGTTCACTTTGAATGAAATACATTTAACAAATAAAGAACAACTAAAATCTGCCGATATTTCCTTTCATCTTTTACTGGAAAACCTAATAAAACAATATGTACATAATAGAGTACCGACGTGTATGGTGTCGCAGTCTTTCGTTACAGCATGGATTGGAACCAAGTGCAAGCATAAACACTCACGCAAGATGAAGTTGTGTAGAACCAGTTTACATAGGGATTTATTGCTTTGACGTCACGCTTTGGTATTCTATATACAAGAGTGTTTATCGAACGTAATCATGTGCTAGGGCAGTAGGAAGCATCAATGATTATTGAGACTCAACTATGTCCGCCTACAGTATGTGCTTGTTTGTCAGTGTGTGTGTGTGTGTGTGTGTGCGCGCGCGCGCGTTGATTGTGTATTTGCTCAAGTTTGTGTATATACAGATTATGTATTTCAGTGTTTAATATTCTTATTCAGCTGTTTACTTTGCTTTGCATTTCTCAGGGATGATAGGCCTAGTTGGAATTGGAAAGAAGCCAACTGTGTTCATTCATTTCGTCCTCTGTCTTTTTGATATATCATATTAATTTTTCATGAGAAATTCACCATTTTCCTCATTTTGGCGGGAAGATTCTGAGGAGTACGGAAGTAGGTCATCAGTAGGCCTACTGGCATTAGAAGCCCAATACTCCTCACGATCGTGGCCTTTGACTTTTTGTTTTTCCTCGAGCAATGCCAAATCCACCAGAGCGGATGAGCTCGCTGCCAGATTTGATTCAAAGATATCTTAATTCTCTACGATGGCAAAACAACCTAACCTTTTCTCCTCCATCAGATGCCAGGCATAGGCGCGGATTGAAAACCCGGGGAGGAAATAGCGACCTCAACATGACGATTTGAGATATGTTCGGTGCTGCACTCACTAATTTCATTTTTCCTTCCGGTAAGGAGGTACATAGCCTATGTATGCCATTCAGATGTTAAGTGCTAGCATTGGAAAATGAATTACATGGAAAAACGAGGTCAGAGAAAAGAGCAGGGGGGGGGGGTGAGGGAGAGTGAGGGAGAGAGAGACTGTGTTTGTGTTTGTGTGTGTGTGTGTGTTTGCGTGTGTGTGTGCGTGTGTGTTTTGTTCCCTTCTGTTTGATGTGTTTGTCTCTTTTCCTTTTTTACACACAAAATTCTTTCTTTTTCATTCGTAATATTGACGATGGGCAATTTATGTTGCTACAATGAAATTTGTGTTATCTTGTAATGAATCAATTTGTATATTGTTTATATGAAGAAAAATGAAAATAAAAGATTGACAAAAACAAAAAAGAATGAAGTTTAATGAACAGAAGCCAAGAGCGAAAGAGAGAGAGAGAGAGAGAGATATAAAATAAAAAAGAGAAGGGAAGATAGATAAGGGGAAATGAAACGAAAGAGAGAAGGGGGAGAGAACAGGGAATAGAGGGAGAAAAAAAGAGGAAGAAAAGAAATAGTAAGGCGGTATATACGGCTAATTGGTAAGTTATGCGGAATACTAATACAGTAAGGTAAACATGAAGTGAAGACCACACAGTACTGAATGAGTGCACATGCAGATTTATTAATGTCGGATATCCTTTTTAGTTCGACTTGAGCTCTATCTTGTCCTTGGCCATGTTGGCACATCGAGAACTGCCGTACACATCCTGACGTTGATTAACCTCAATTCAGTCTTCTGTTCTAGAAATTTTGACTGATCATCGTTAATTTCAGATTTGATGTCAAACCTTGAAGTGCAACTCCACGGCATGTTCACGTTGGCTTTAATCATGGAGTAAACTTAAACATGCAGAATGGTAGACATCCCATTGACATTGGACATGATATGAAATTTGTTGGAAGTTAATGTTACTTGCTAATTGATAAGATAGCAGGTCTCATTTTAACGGTCTTTGCCAATTCTACACATTTCATTTCATGCTTGCAAACTTTGGTCAAATCTTTACTTCTGCTATGTAAAAAAAAAAAGAAAGCAGGGAAGGCATGATTATTGTTAAAGTTTCTTTTTATACTTGACAAGTCGCAAGCTCTTTGGAAGACTGGGAATACATAGTAATTAAATCATAAAGATAGTTATTGCAATCAAACAGAAAACGCACAATATGACAGATTCCTTGATAATTTATGAACCTAAACGAATCCCTTTACTTAAAGCAGCCTAAAAAACCCAAACATTAACAACAACGGGAAGTAACTTCAGTGGAAGTTAGCTCATGTAAACATCACCCTCTTATTTATCGCCAGGATGGGGAGAGAAGGGGGGGGGGGCAGTCATCCCCTTGCCCCATTCTTTCTTTATTTTTTCCTGCGTGCCTGCGTCTGATTCAATACTTCGCCTGCCTGCAGGTGTTGCTACAGCAAACGGAAATATCCAGCAGAACTAAGGGAGAACATGAACATATTGGAAAACAAGGTGCTAATACTTGATCCCGTCAAAAATAGCCAGTCACGACGTCTGTCATCTTCTACATCTGAATTATTGTCAGCGCCCATTCCAACTTTTGCCACGTCTTGGCAACACTTTCCCCGCTAACTGATGTGAAGTTGCCAGGGTTGGCTGGATACGAGTTCAACACGCACCTCACACCTTCAAAGTTTTCAAGTTCATGTGGTATACCAAAATGCCAAGTATTCTGATAGGAGAATGAGATAACCTGGGTGCGGAGTACTCGATTCCTGTTCAGCATCCTCATATAAAGCTGCAAATCGAGCATTTTGCTTCCATTCCGAAGCAAGGCTTCTAGCAAGCCCTCTGTTTACACGAAGATTTACACCTCTGGTATCAGTGCGGACAGTCGAAACAAGAGTATACCAGCGAATCTCTTCGAGGAAGATGCGCATTCTCGTGTTTGTCACGTTGGCGGCGCTATTCAGCGCAGGTGAGATGGACTGATTCTTCGATTTTAACCATGTCATTTATCATTATTGTTTTTCTTTTGATCTCCATAATTATGTTCGATTTTTTTTTAATGCGACGAGAAGCTCTCCTGTTAAAAATGTTGCTATGAATATTGCGTCCGATGCAATTTGTATTGTGCATCATATTCTCAGAAACATTATGTTCTGGTGATTAATAGTACCATTCGTATTGTTAAAGTAGATGTAAAACATGAGGATTGCAAGAGAATATTAAGTAGAGGGGTGAAGATTGAGGTTTGAATTTTCTTCAACCTCTCCCTCTTGTTAGAGGGAGACAAATTGAAGAAAAACAAATATCAACATGAGGATTATAATAATCATAGTAGTGATAATATCGCATACATCGCAAATATGATATGGTGCGACTCTGGACTGTACTTGGAAGAGAAACAAATTCAATTATATGATAAAATTACTCTATGCATATTTTGAAGAAACTAACGCCATTGCAATAGATTTGTCTTAACACAATTCTAAATGGTCTATGATTTATGTATCATATCTTACATTTCATAATAATTCAGTTGGCCTCCAAGTATTTATTTCTCTCTGTTGATAGACATAATTATCTGCTCAATCAATAACATTGTTATAATACTATCATCATGTCCTAAGTGCATTTGAGAATAGTTTTACCTTTTCTGACCGCAACAGTTCATCCGAGTTATCACTCGTAAAACACCCACAACATCCTAAAGGTCCATATTCGCACCATTTCACACTATTTCTCCCCTCCTAAACGATTGAAACATTTCTATCATAAAACGTGAAAAATCATCTCGCATATCCGTGTGTTAAAATGTAATGGATAATATTTTGACTTGTAAAACAACAACAGAAAAAAAGATATGAGAATCGATCCTCTACTCTTCCTATAGTCAATTAGACACGTACAATTAGCCATTTATATTTTCACTTGTTGCGACAAATGTTCACTCAAAATCATTGTACATCGTAAGTATAGAGCACACAGCCTGAGATTAATGCGTCTTCATTTTGCATGCTATATAATAAAAATAGGATATGCATCATATTAAGAGAATTCAAATATGTCTACGGAGACTGTGAATTTCTGCAAAAGCGATGAATTTATTTCCGTACAACAGTAAGTTTTCCGGTTCTCAGAAGATGATGATGATCTGCATTTTAAATCCAATATTGCTTATTTTAAGATTCTAGTTGGTCATGTTTATATTCCTTTTGCCGTATACAAAGCTTTACTATTTAAACACACCAACAAAGCGGCAGGTTAATAGGGTTCCAAATTTTGCGCTATGTTTTTTTCAATTTATTCAAGACCTTCTTACACGCGTGTGAAACACAAATTTGTTTCTATCAACTCCTCGTTCTCCGTTAGTGATTAAGGTGTCCGAAGAAAGAAGTTAGGTTGTGTCCTCAAACAGTTGCATATTTGAGAGCAACCATTTAGCTAACTGGTGTAGTCAATGGTAGTGGGACTTCATAATAACTATAGTAAATTCAAATGGCCAAGCACCGATAGGCTTATAAAGGTTCTTGTAACTATTGGCTGTCCCAGTGAAATGGGTGATGAATTGAACCAGGAGAATATTAGAATAGAAAAGAAACTGCATGTGTATCACAATGTCAGACACTAACTAACTTATTCTATTATTTCTAAGCTTATTAAATATATAGTAATAATAATGTAACAAAGTAAGATTAGTGAAAAAACCCCGACATTATCTTTATTACAACTGATGGACAATTTTCCCTTCACCAAATAAATAAAGACCGTTATTCAGTGTTTGAGTTGCAGCCATACATACACATGTAATAATAATATGATCTTATTTGACACCAGTTCTTCTACGGGCACAAGTTAGTGTTTTTCAATGTGTTTTTCAAAGATCAGCCATTATTCAACAAACAGTCTCGGGTGAAGTCAGGACACTATCAGTAACAAATTAGTCTGATGTGGAAAGAACCAATTCTGTAGCTGCTATGAGTTATTTCGTTTACACGAAGGCTAAGGGGTAGTTTTTACAGAAGCTTAGAGCAGGGAGGTCTTCCACCTCCCTGCTCAGAGTTTTAGAGTCGCATATTGTCAAGTGGAAAACAAAATGAATGATAGAGTCGCACACAAAAAGTGGTGTTCCTTTGATATGCGAAAGGTTCAACAATCGGAAATGCAATAATAATTCCGAAGGTACGATGTTTCGAAACACACAAATTCCCACTACCTAGATGATTGTTAATCCGAAAATGATATAAGTTCTGCTAATCCGACAAAGATTCGTTGAAACAGAAATAAGACTCGTTAGAATGTTATTGACCCGGAAATTAATGAAAATAAAGTTCGTAATTCCGAAGGTTCCCTAATTCGAAAACGGAATAACGAACCTTATATCGTTTTCGGGTAAACCAACTTCGGGATCACGAACTGTAACGGAAGAAAAAAAAAATCATCTTTCCCCCTCTCCACCAGGCCACACCATACCGCTCCCATTTGATATCATGCAAATGGGGTTTCAGGGTAGGGGCGGCTCGATGCAGCGTATCGGCCACATCCTGTCCGGTGCTGGAAGGGACCTTATGACTGAAATGAGGACGGCTCTCGGATCGGCTTGCGGTCTGTGCGAGTCCTTCGTGGCCAAGACGCAGAGATACGTCCGGAACTCAGCAAACGAGGTGAGTTATACCACCATCCAAAACTAACTCAAGCATTTATTGCCAATTTTGGGGCAAGTCAAGAGTCTTGATAGAAAAAGGTTCTGGTCATAAAATGGTTTGCCGTAATTACTTCCAAGGAACTGCAGTCACCATGGCAATGACAAAAATATTCAGAGTAAATTGGTTGCTGCCAAGCAGTTCCCATGGTAACTGATATCATTTTAAATGTGAGTGGCTCTAAATCGCTAAATGAAACCGACCTCATGTGATCAGGGCTTACATTAGATGAATGTAAACAAAATAATATGAGAAAGCTTGAGAAAGTTGGGAGAATATCTGATAGATTTCATAAAGAGCCTCAGCTTAGTCGTCCTGGATAATTTAAGTCGAGGTGTCTGCTCCCTAATTTGGAATTATCTCTATTTAACCCGCATGGCTTGACTAAAAGGGTGCTGTTCGTTATTCCGAAGGTTCGATATTCCGAAGGTTTGTTATTCCGAAGGTTCGTTTATCCGAAACACGCAAATTCCCTATACCTAGAGGTTCGCTAACCCGAAGATGAAAAAGGGTTCGTTAATCCGAACATTTGTGGCGTTATTCCGAAGGTTCGTTATTCCGAAGATTTGTTCATCCGAAAATGAAATTCGGAAAAACGAACCTTCGGAATAAGGAATCTTCGGACTGAAGAGCCTTCGGAATAACGAACCTTCGGAATAACGAGCTGTAACCGACTAAAAATATTTCTAATAACTCTTCTGATACGTCAAGGGCGACATGTTTTTGCTTTTGTACCATCTTATGATGAACTCGAGAATCTAATGATCTTTTTTCTTTTCATGGAAATTTAGGACCACACTACTAGTATGGTATAAATATCGCAGACCCATTGACCTATAATGTGACAATTCTTAGGAGAAGAACATCATGATATGATGTATTCAAGCAAATAGGTTAGCAAATGACTTATGCTGTTGCATTCAAATATCATCATTCTGTAGACAGATTTAAGTGCATTCTGCATGTAACTTATGTACAATTCATTCTGTATATGCAGGATTTTCACATCTTTTTACACTTACTCTTCTTTGATCTGTATAGGTGTTGGTCAATACGTTACCAATTGCAATTTGTGGAAGTATTAATAACTGGAACGAAATAGAATATAACAAACTTTTCAAAGAAAGTACAACATTGGAAAAAGATATTTAAACCCACCAAATAACTGAACTAGAAAGCTGAAAGAGCTTGGTGATGCTCAAATGGTCTTTTCTCTATATCCCTATATGGTGTATAACTGGTGCATGCAATAATCTAATGGTGTAACCGCCGCTTTTCTACGGATAACCACTCCCACAAATGCGAACTCTGACAAAAAAAAAAATAATAACTGCAAGGAAAGGAACATTAATATCCATAAAATCCAAGCAGAAAAGCATCTTACCCGGTGAATGTATGATCCTCTGGTTTTGACAGTCATGCACGGGGGTATCGTTATATGTTGATAGAAACCATCGGATCACCGAACAATGGACCATCATAGGTAGACATGCCACAGAGCATTCGTGGATTTTATGTCCTATAAAGCGATCATAGTTAATGTTCATTTAGTCACAAATGCTTTCCGTCTTCAGAGGAATAGTTATGATCCTGTGACTGATGTCCTCAATGACAAATAAAATCTACCTCGTAATGGTTGTATTCCGCTTTCTCCACTATTAATACTAGCGTCGTTTTCTGCCAAACAGCAGTGTTTTGATGAGAGGACCGTTACGATGCATTTTGCCCAAATTTATGACCCATTATTCATCCATGACGTTCCATCAGATTAAATCTGTATGTATGTGCCTAGTCCCTGCCCGGTGTCGAGTTTTGGATTTGTATTCCTACTATTAATAATGGCAAGGCTAGGTGCGGGAAGGTATCCCCTGTCACACATGGTCACACCGCACTGAACGCACCGACTAGTGCGTGTTGAGGATTAAAAGCCGCCACAAAGGGATGGCAGTAGACGGCAATGATGATCGATGACGTCACAATGAGATGCCAGTTGAAGACAGATCACGGGGTGATTGGGATGGGGGTAGGGGTGACTTGGTTACACACATCACAAAGTTTGGAAAGTTTAATTCACTGTTGCCATATTGAGGACGTGGAGATATCAAAGAATGTCGATCATGATATGATTACGGTGTAGTAATAACTTCATACTAGTTAGCTGCACGATTCCTGCAGTAACCTGAGATGATTTACTTGGCTGCGTTCATCTTATTACACACATCAAGGTTTCTGTTTTCAAACTTTCGACTTTCTCTGTATAGGTTGTATTTGCAATTTGCATAATGTTGCAGAAATGACTATAGCCTCTTTATCAACTTGTGTCTGAACTGCTCATTTTATTTCAATTCCTGAATCTCCATTCTTGACAAATTTTCATTCTTTTTAACTTCCGTTCTTCGAGCTCCTTGTAGCCTCTTCATCTTAAAGTTTCCATCATATTTATGTATACTTGTCGTATGTGGAACATAATTTAATAGGACTGGTAAATAAATGTGTACACCTGAATCTCTCTTTCCGGTTAACTTGCTTGTGAGCCACAGCAAATTAAATCCGAGGGAAAGAACCCTGATGCCCATCTTCCGTCAAGGGACGTCGACTTAGATTAACAAAAGTCTTTCATAACTAGTAATCACTCGTAAAGATTGTTGGACTTCTAAATCTGACAAAATCTTATCATTTGTCTGTTTGCACATGCGAAACGAAGACCGTATCCGAGGTGGCGACGATATGCAACTATATCCAAGCCCAGGAGCTGCGGGGTGACTGCTCCCAGCTCGTGTCTTTCGTGGCCAACCAGGGAATCCAAGTCATCACAGGGGCGGTGAGTGTTATTGCCTGATTTTACACTTTCCCTGTCCTGTGATCATAAGCTACTGATTTACTGCCACATCCTAAGCATTATTTTCGGTACCATCAGCCATTACTATCAGTTCAGTTCAGTTTAGTTTTCTTAACCGTGCAATAAAAATATGCAGAGAATACAATAAAACATTGAAGAAGGTACATGATAAAATACAAATACAAGATGTTCATAAATCACACAAAATACAATTTGAAGTAATGTGATGGCATCAACTTTAACAAGGACAATGCAATTAGTGGGGAACAGCAAAAGAAAAAGGGGAAAAAAACCCTTGTGAGTAACTGAACCAAATTCTGTAAATGAATTTGTGTAACTTTAATAGAATATCACTGTGGAAGGGATAAAGGGAGAGCAGCGACAGAAAAATCTAAACAAACCAACACAATAAGGAGATTGATCGTGATTACAGGTGCGTGTTTGTCGTCCGTCGATGACTTTATTTACATGCATAGCTCCGCGTCACCGAGGTCAGAGTAGTTCACATTAACTGCTGTTAGAACGCCCCATCTCATGTTCATCTCCAACACCTAATAACTGGCTAAGAAGATAATGCGTTGTTCACCAGGCAAACACGTCTGAAACGTTGTGAGAAGAAGGAATGTAAGCTTGGAAGAAGATGAGGAACTAATGTTTAGACGTTATTTTCTTAGAGGAATTACTCTATACAAACCAGTAACAAAGTTATGTGTTAATATGTGTTATATGATAATATAATAGTGACATCATCATATAGAAATTATGTTTGCTATGAGCAAATTTGAGATCAGGCCTTCTGGGTCCCATTTCATAAAAGATGTTAGGATGGCAACTCTTGCTGGAATGGCAACTTCCAGTAGCAACAGCGAATGAGGAAGCTGGATTATTGTTCTTACTATGTCAAATGCCATTCCAGCAGGAGTTGCTATCATTTCAACCTTTTTTTTAATGAAATGGGGCCATGGTCTCTTAATATTGAGACGTTAGTTACCAATGAGAATATTGATAACAACATTCTTTCCATCTCATAGCAGCTATATCAATGCTCTTTGACTGCAGAATCCACAAAAGCTGTGTAGCATTGCGAAACTATGCAGACGGGGCCAAACCCAGCAGCCTTCGCTTCCTAACCTCCCACAGACGCCTCAGCTCAATCCCATGAACCCTTGGATGAATGGCGGCATGAATCCGTGGTCTAATCCAAATCTCGGCCAAGGCACCAACCAGGGCATTAACCCCATGAATCCGGGAATGGGAACCAACCAGGGTATAAACCCCATGAATCCGGGAATGGGTCAAGGAACAAACCAGGGTATAAACCCCATGAATCCGGGAATGGGCCAAGGAACCAACCAGGGCCTGAACCCCATGAATCCGGGAGTGGGCCAAGGAACCAACCAGGGTGTAAACCCCATGAATCCAGGAAGGGGGCAAGGAACCAACCAAGGTGTTAACCCCTGGGCAAGCTTATACAGCAATGCATGGAACGCCCTTGGTCTCCCGGGGAGAGGACAACAGCAGCCATTCCTACCAAACTACGGGCGCCGATCCCGGAGGTCGATCAGAAATGCCTTCCCTAGATTCCGAAGTGAGATAAGTACGTAATAATTGCGTGTTTCCAAAATCCTTTCCATGCTCCCTTATTCCCCTTATTCTGCCAATTTAGTCGATCCACTCCCATTACTGCACACGTACCTTACTTCTATGGGATTTGTCTTTTTTACTAGAAGATAAAAACATTCTTTCTCATAATTTTGAACGAAAACGGGTTTCAAAATCACTACATCTAAAATCATCCCGATTCAATGTGATACATCTCTGCAAGAGATCTCAATAACTTCTTAAAAAGTTCATGTCAATGAATCAAAATGACGCATATAGCATCACGTAGATTTTGATCATGGAATTACAGATATTAGACGGTATTTAATTGATACATAATTATATATCAGCACTTCACTTTCACTTTCCTGAGGACATGACATGTACTGCGTACATATTTTGTTGCTGTTTGTGTTAAACAGCGGACTATCTTTCTTAATACGGCTGAACACAATAAATAAACGTTAACTGCGTTTGTTAAGTCGCATCCCGAATCGGATCCGTTGTGAATGATATCGCTACTTACAAAATGATCATTGAATCCATCGGAGAATAACTTTAGACTAAAGCCAAAGAACTCCTTCTTGTCACAGCCCAATTAAAAGGCGGTGCATTGTCTATTCTGTGATTCACAGGTGGAGTTTTCGGTAAGGTCAAGGGTGAAATGTGTTCTACCTGCGTAGAGATGATGGGACAGATGAGGCAGGACATTCTCAGCGACGTGTCGACGGTAAGCCACCATCACCCATGCAGGAACCTCCAAGAAGAGATAAAGACATGCAAACACACACACACACACATACATACATGCATACACACAAACACTATTACACATGCAGCCAACTTTAAAGACCTGTTGACATCATCATCGCAACGTTGACTTTTATGTCTTGCGAATTTCTTAAACTCATATATCATTTTTTAATTTCACATGAAAAAGTGGAAATAAATCAAAACAGATTTCCAGATTCATTTTATACATTATTTAGATAGACACCACTAGCGGATATACCTATCATTTTCCAATTCCAGATGCACAAAAACTGAAGTTCCAACTTGACAGAAACACTACATGTTTCATAGATATTCCGATACACCACATGAAAAAAAAAAATGGTTCCTTTATCCTGAGGAATAATGTTTATGTTTTCCCTTGATGACACGAATGATAAAAACAGATCATTCTCCACATTTTCCTTTATGTTACGATATATGAGTCTGGCACTTGCTCTATTAACGCATTCATTATTATATCAACAGCTATAGAACATGGCTGGAAATCGGAAATATGCATTCAGAATGAATGAATATTTCAAACGCATCGTAATTTAGCACGAGACTTAAAATTCATTCTTTAAATTCAAAGTTTTACCAAAAGAACAAGTAATATGTACCAAGGAAATTGTCCCGAGCAAGCTATTTCGTATAAAACAAACCGAATTAAGAATGAGTTATACAGTTGAAGGAAATCTGAGATGCTAATTGTCTTTATACTGTTTCATTTCTTCTTTTCTTTTTGAAATGATATTCTCACTTCTTTGGATTTATCAACGCAGAACAAGTCCAAAAAATTGGAAAACATCGGAATCTATTGTGTACTTCACATAGTTAAACGATAGTATCCATTATAGAGGGTGAAACTTCCGGAACTTGGTAGTGTTACAAACTTCCCATCAATAAACTGCTCTCAGTCCACGGCTGATTCTGAGGAGTACATTTCGTTATTTCGAATCCGAAGATTCGTTATTCCGAAGGTTGGTAGTTCCAAAGATGAAATAAGATTTCGTTATTCAGAAGGTTCGTTAATCCGACAGGGAAAAATGGTTCGTAATTCGGAAAATTTCGTTAGTGCGCATTTTTTTTCCTTCATTTTCGGATTAACCTTTCGGAATAACGAATATCACTCGATCTGAAGTACTATGGGATACTAGAAGTGAATCTAAAAACCATGAGAACAAACCCTTTAGTGAAGGATACCTTATCAGATGTGTCTCACTTAGCCCACGTTCATATGCTCTGTATAATCATATATGCATACTTCACAATGCAGCAA
Source organism: Diadema setosum (assembly GCF_964275005.1). NCBI lineage: Eukaryota > Metazoa > Echinodermata > Echinoidea > Diadematoida > Diadematidae > Diadema > Diadema setosum. The sequence continues at coordinate 2,572,307 of NC_092689.1, read as the reverse complement.
AGGTATTGATAAGGCCGGGATCCACTGGAACGAATGCCTTTATCCTAAAGAAGGTACGCTAAGTAAGGAATAAGTCTATATTTTTGTTTACTTCACAAGAGTTATAAATGAGTGGACATGTTTCCTTTTCCAGACCCAAATCTCGGCTCTCCTCAACAAAGCTTGCAAGCTTATGCCTTGTCTGAATGGAACCAGCTGCGCAGATATCGCCGCACAGTTCCCCCAGGCTTTGAAGAACTACGCCGGTGAAATGTTGGTAAGATAATAATGGTAGCTCGAATCAATGACCTATTGCTGTTTTCTATTAGTGTCACGACAGTAGAGTAAAACAAAGGTACTAGTACACTGTAGTAGGTTTCAAACAGACCACTTAGGGAGAGCCGTAACGGCTCTGCACTTAGGCGCCAAAGTGCACCAACTATCGTCGAAAGCGCGAGGTTGGTAAGCTTTCAAAAAAACAAACAAACACACAAACAAACAAAAATAAAAACAAAACAACGAAATAAAAGTTATATGTATTTGTGAGTGTGTAAAAGGGATGGCCGTTAAAATTAAATTTCTTTGGTGGTCACGAGTGATATGTGTTTGACACTCTACGTCCATTTATTGTTGACGAATATGTGCCTTTGCTCACGTGATGCCTCGGATGACATTATATATAACAGGTGACCAATATGCAAGAAAACGACGAGATGAATGCATTTACTCGAATGTTCTCAAAGCCAATTTTGTCTATTACCCCTCATATCTCTTCTTCTTTTTCTGTCTTTCTCCTTTTGCTTATAAAGCAACAACAACTCTTCCAATACTATTCCTACTGTACTATCGCTACCTCTTTATACTATTATCATTACATCCTACAAAAGTTGCTGTGACTGCTACTTCTGTGTTGCTACTTATCCTATACTGCAAGAACGTCTACACTACCCAGTTGACTACCCCTAGTTGATACTATTGATGCTGTTCCTTCTATCCATTTACCCCCATCTGTAGATTCACACATAGTACTACTACCATCAAGTAATTGAAACGTGTGGTTTCTTCCGGGATTACCAAGGCATATAACAACTTATAACATTTTTTTTGGTCATAAATTCTGTTAACAGGAGGTCCGTCAAATGTGCACAAATCTGCGAATGTGTGGGTCCGCTGGTACGGAAGCGACGGGAGACCCCATACCCCCTGAAGTTCCAGGGTCAAATCCCGATGGGACACAGACCCCGCGAGTACCCCAGGCACCGAGGGAGCCCATTATGCCTCAAGTGCCACAGTGGCCACAAATACCAAACCAGTATAATCCGTACCAGTTCCCACAAAATGGGAACCCTTTCTACCCATACAACCAGAATCCCCAAAGGCCCCAGTTGCCCCAAGTGGCCCAGACCCCGCAAACGCCGACAACGCCCCCGCGTCCTATGGCACCCCAGGTGCCCGAGAGACCTCAGATGCCCCAACTTCCACACTTCCACCATGAGCCGTGGATCAACATTCCGGCAATTCTGAACAGCGTTTTCGGTAAGTAAAACATCCCAACAATAATACATTCACATATCGGCTGCCTATTGTCTGCTGAACGACAAGCAAACGTTTGCTAGAATTGACTTCTCCCGAACGGGTTCGCTGCATCCTAAAATGGCATCTTCAGTGACAGCAATATCACAACCTACATGTGTACATTAATTCAGACTGCATTGTCCCCATGCTTGTCAGTAGCTATAGGGCAACAATCTGACACATATCAGTTTGACTGCAAATACCAGCTTCGAGGAAAATTGTTTGTTTGTTTGTGTGTTTGTTTCATTTCCATCTGAGAAGATGGCTGGATAGCCCATATTCAACTGCAATAGATGGTCTTCCATGGGGTCTAGTTTGAAGTTAGGCGGAACCACTTTACCGGGTTAAACACCCTGCTCTTTGCGTTAAATAATGCTGAATGAGTTGTGACTCTCTCACACACAGGAGCTCCATTTTATGTCCTATCCGAGAGTGTTTTGCCTCTTGCTAGAGAGGACGGTATAATTACACAAAACATTGCTCAGTTCGACTCGGTAATCAAACCCGGGTCCTTCGGATCATGAGGCGGATGCACTACCGACTGAGCTAACTCACCGCCCTGTTGTTGATGACTGGTGTTGCAGATGTTGTTGATTCTTTCTTCTTCGTTGTACAGGTCGACTTGGAATTCGAATTCCAGGTTTAGGTGGTCGTAGACAACATCACCAACAGAGACCTAGACCACAACAGCCACAATCACCTCCACTGCCACAACGCCCACAACAACCCCAAAGACCGCAGCAACCCCAGCGACCACAGCAACCCCAAAGGCCTCAGCAACCCCAACGGCCTCAACAACCCCAACAGCCACAACTGCCCCAGCAGCCGCAGGTACCGCAACTACCCCAGCAAAACCCAGGTACTTTCCATAGGGTGCTGTTCGTTATTCCGAAGGTTCGATATTCCGAAGGTTCGTTATTCCGAAGGTTCGTTAATCCGAAACACACAAATTCCCTATACCTAGAGGTTCGTTAATCCGAAAATGAATAAGGGTTCGTTAATCCGAACATTAATTGTGGCGTTATTCCGAAGGTTCGTTATTCCGAAGATTTGTTCATCCGAAAATGTAATTCGGAAAAACGAACCTTCGGAATAACGAATCTTCGGACTGAAGAGCCTTCGGAATAACGAACCTTCGGAATAACGAGCTGTAACCCTTTCCATAGCTACTTCGTTTGTCGTTCTGTTAACTCGTGTGCGTTTGCAAGTAGAGAAATGTTAACATTGAAGTGGCGTTTTGTTTTCGGTTCCTACTCGACATCCCAAAAAGTCGCCTATGATTAGGCCTAGGCCTAGGTTATATACACAGTCGATTTGTAATAAATCATACAGTAATGTATTGTAAATACATGCAAATTTAAGAACTGGTGGTAGGCCTTAGAACAGTCTTCTTTATACCCGATATTTTCTAGCCATCCAACTTTAACGCGATTTCAATGTGTTGCCTGTATGCGTGCGCATAAGATGGCTCATGTTCAAATGCTGCCCTTAATATAAGAATTATATGCTGTGGAATGCCCGATCTATTAAGTCCCGTGGTAAGTGTAACGCTCTCTGTGACTTTGTTATCACTACCAAACTGGATATAATGGTGCTCACAGAGACATGGTTGACTGGTAATGAGAAGGATAGTCATACTCTTGCTACTCTCAAAGAGACACTACCTCATCTAGATTTCCACCACATTTTCGTGATAGTGGCAGAGGTGGTGGGGTTGGCGTCCTACTTCTCAAAGGGTACCATGTTACCAGGAATCCTCTTGAGGACTTCAAGTCCTTTGAATACCTGGATCTGACTTTAGCCTCAGCGAACTCGTGTACTTTCCGACTTATTGCACTTTATCGACCACCAGCTTCGAAAAAGAATAAGCTTTCAAGTGCCACCTTCTATAGGGAGTTCTCGTCCTTGCTGGAGATACTTCTCGCATCACCTCAGAGACTGATCATTGCCGGTGACTTTAACATACATATTGAGAAGTCGGATAGTGCTGATGCGTCTAGTTTTCTGGACATCCTCCAAATGTCTAAGTTAAAGAATCACATTGCATGCTCGACGCACACGGCAGGCCATACCCTTGATCTCATTATTTCTAGGGACGACGATTCCCTGGTATCGTCAGTTACAACATCGCTGAGCCTACCATCAGACCATTCTGCAATTATGTGTCGCTTGAATACGAGAAGACCCGATCCAATTAAGCGACACATTACTGCTAGGAAACTGAAGGACTTTGCCATGGACAGGTTCTGTAACGACATCACTTCCTCGGATTTATGTAGTGATGATCTACCAACTGTTCCAGAACAACTGATGGAACTCTATGATCGAGAGCTTCGAGGAATCCTTGATGAGCATGCTCCAATAGAAGAGAAAGATGTTATCTTGAGGCCACATGCACCTTGGTACACTCAGAGCTTGCGCCGTGCTAAGCAAGAGCGACGAAAGAAGGAGCGTCGTGCTAGAAAAACGAAGCTAACTGTTGACAAAGAAATCTACAAGGATAGTTGTAAATCATACAACAAGGAACTTCTGCAAGCAAAATCCAATTATTTTCTGGAAAAGGTACGTGTTGCTGACAGCCGCGCCCTCTTTCGCTTGGCGAGCAGCCTCTCCGCACCCACGTCACAGACAGTTCTTCCAGAACATGACTCTGACCTGCAACTTGCCACCTCTTTTGGAAACTTCTTCGATGGGAAAATCCAGAAATTGAGGGCTGAGTTAAACAGTTGCCCCCTTCAAGATATGTCGGTTCAAGTTACTGAGAATTGTACTGCTACTTTGAGGGAATTTGATGTTGTCACTGATGACACAGTGCTGGAAACTATCAAATTAACATCAAACTCTACATGTAATCTGGACCCTATCCCGACGTCTTTATTGAAAAGGTGTTCATCAGCCCTGCTTGCTACCTTAACAAATATGGTCAACGTTAGTCTCCAGGCAGGAGTTGTGCCAGAGAGCATGAAGCAGGCAATTGTAACACCCAGGCTGAAGAAGGACAACCTTCCTCGTAATGAACTCAGTAGTTACCGTCCCATATCGATCTTGAGCTTTGTCGCAAAGTTGGTTGAGAGAATAGCTGCAAGCCAGATCAAGGACTATCTGGCTATCAATAACCTTCTGCCAGATGTACAGTCAGCATACAGAGCCAATCATTCCGTGGAAACAGCTCTGATAAGGGTCCAAAATGACATTCTTCTGGCGCGCTGGACGGCCACCAGGAAGTTGTGCTTGTTCTCTTAGACTATAGTGCGGCTTTCGATACTATCGACCATCAAATCTTGCTCCGGAGGTTGGCTGAACGCTATGGATTTGGCGGTACAGTCCTCAACTGGTTTCAGTCATACCTGGCTAACAGATCCCATGTCGTGATGATCAACGGTTCATCTTCAAGCGTTTACAGCGACACGTGTGGTGTAGCACAGGGATCTGTAATGGGTCCACTTACCTACACACTCTATAGTGCTCCGATATATGATATTGTTAAAGCGCATGGATTGGAAGTGATGATGTACGCTGACGACACCCAAATTTATTTGACTTTCCGATCAAGTGACAGGGCTCAATCACTCTCTCTTGTCAGTGAATGCCTTGCAGATGTCAAAGCTTGGTCTCACGAGAACAAGCTTACACTGAATGATGCAAAAACTGAAATCGTTCATTTCTCATCGCGATTTCGGCATATGCCTGAACAGTTGTCCGTTGGAGTTGGAGATCTGGTGGTGGAAGCATCCCCATTCGGAAGGAATCTTGGTTGCATCATGGATCAACATCTCACAATGAAAGAACATGTCAGCTCTATCTGCCGTTCTGCCATGATAGCCATCCGAAGGATAGGACAGATTAGACAGTATCTCACTACTCCAGCGACGTCGGCTTTAGTTCATGCATTTATAACCAGTAGACTTGATAACAATAACAGCCTGTTGTTTGGACTCCCACAATCCCTGATCAGCCAACTTCAGCGAATCCAGAACACTGCAGCCAGGATTGTCCAGAGGGTTCCTAGGAAACATGATGTATCTAATACTCTTCAACAACTACACTGGTTACCCATCGATCAGCGCATTCTGTTCAAGATCCTAGTTATCACATTTAAGAGTCTTCAAGGAAAATCTCCCACATATATCTCTAGCGTGATTTCTCCATATCAACCATCCCGCTCTCTACGATCAGCTGAACAGAATCTCCTAAAAGTCCCTAAGGTAGTCTCCCACACCCATGGTGACAGAGCCTTTTCAGTCGCCGCCCCTTCACTCTGGAATTCACTCCCCTTGAGCTTAAGAAATCAGCCATCCCTCAACAGTTTCAAAACTGCACTTAAGGCTTATCTTTTCCGTAATTAGTTGCTCAGGTAAATGTTACCAGCCTGTTGAGGGTATTGTGCTTTCATTGTAGTGTAAACCACCGTGTACTTATGCAATTATTATTATCATTGAAGTGATTAATTATTTGTGTTAATTGTAGTATTTTGGATCATGCAGTAGTTTATGTTTTGGTATATAGTATGTAAAGCGCTTAGAGAATTTCATTGATAAGCGCTATATGAATACTGAGTTATTATTATTATTATTATTAATGTGGCATGGTTTGAATGTGTCATACGCAAGTGCGTGTGCTTGTGTGTGCATATGGTTGTTGATATTCTATGTTAGATATATTTTATATGATCTTATATTCATACACTGAAATCCGTTTTATCAAGACATTTGTTTTTAAATTTCTTCATGTAAATTCTTTGCTTTCTACACAGGAATGCCGAACATGGGAAATCGGGGATACCCATATACTAGTATGGGCATGGGCGGATATCCTAACATGGGCATGGGTGGATACCCAAATATGGGCATGGGTGGATACCCTAATATGGGTATGGGTGGATACCCTAATATGGGCATGGGTGGATACCCAAATATGGGCATGGGTGGATATCAGACCGGACGACGCAAGCGAGAAGTTTCCAGCGAGCAGCCACTGAACGGTAAGACGAAGTATTGATTTGACAATGGATAGTCTCTTGATTTAATCATCAAAGCGGCGATTCAAACTACATAGCAGTAGTACTGCTACATTATCGCATCCTCCTGATTACTTCACGATCAAATCAAACCTTAAAGAAATAATCTCAGACAATGTGTAATTACACTGATGATGAAATAATACTGTATTTGCGGTATTTATGAAAATATTGAAAATGGTAATGATAATAATGTTTATGATAATTGGGGCCCTCTACTCGGGATATTCTTCTTAGTGTTATCACTCTTCTCCAAGATGGCTGTCCTTCATTAGCCTAGCATTATCAAGTACGCGTCCATACGGACATAGGGAGTAAAATATGTTATCCACGGGATGAACGTACCGGGTGGGATTCGACCCTGCGCTCTCCCATTTGAGAGTCTAGAGTCTTATCCACCAAACCACATGTTTCCTGCTGACAATCGTAATTACATGGTGGATGTATTAACGAAAATTTATCAAATAATGTAGAAATGGATGATTTCAAAAGAACCATGTGCTATTTCATCACTGCCATATTGATGAAAATTACCAGTTATTTGTCAGTGAAGGTGGATGTATGAGCAAAAGTAGTGGCGTTGTATGAACAATGGAGAAGCTTGCAATGGCAACATAAAACAGTTAATGATAACGAGAGGGCAATCAGGACACCCAGTAGCATGTAGGGTCCTATGCCATAACACATAGTACTCGTCCTAGGGAAAATATTAATACATTATTGACTCATCAAAGCCTTCTTTCTTGATACCAACAATGTATCGCTGGCAAATAGTGATGCTGTTCTTCACATTTGAGTCCATTATTATGTAGATATGTTGACCCCGTCAGTTGTTGAATTGCATGCTGTTTATACTTACACAATTTACAAAAGTTACAAGGTCGCGTCCTTCGCGGAATTCCACATTGCATCCCCTGTTTTTCTTGTTGCAAACTTGTACATTATTACACGCGCCTTCACAGAGCAGATAATATGTTCTGCTATCAGCAATTCCATACAATCGTATATATCACTTTCTCGTCGCTTTCAACGCTCTACACTTCTAATTATGGCTAATAGTCTCTGTTGGTTTGATCTTGAATGTATCGATTGATCTAGGCTTTTGTTTTTAGTTGTCTCGTCTCTTTATTTGTATTTCTGCCTCTTCCCTTTCCCCTCTTCCACTTCTTTTTTTCATCCCGCACACTTGTAGTTCAGTTTTCACTTTTTTTTTCCTCCTGTGAGGTGCCCACCTTGTACAAGCACAGTCTTTTGAGTGGGTACCTCCATTTTTTTTTTCGCAGAATGTATGAATATGTCTGTATGAAAAATGCCTAATTTTGTAATGATTACAAAATCACTTAAATACGTGAAAATCAGTTTTACATTTTTGTAAATCATGAGACTTCTGTTGTAGAGAACTCACAAGAAAATTCTCGTGCCTTACAGTAAAGAATGTAACGACATAGATGCGAATAAAGTGTCTTCAAAATGACAGAATGCGAATTTGCATCAGCAAAGAGGCTTCTTTAATTTCTCTGCAAGATTTGGAAACAAAGACTAACGTTATGGATATGACTTGTCCATTTATCAAATCCTTTGTTTGTTTTCAGTAAACGAACAACCAATCCAAATGCTGGCCAATCAAGGACCACTCGGACAGTGTCTCGATGCTGCAGCCGCTAATGTATGTATTTCAAAGCACTAGCCTCAAATTTCTTATGAATCAGAAAACTGGATCAGAACTTACGGTCATGCAAAGTTTCGCCAATTAACAATCAGCTTCTTTTGGTGTCCTTCCATAGCAGTGGAAGAACGGTCTTGCTTGAGTGCAGTTGTGCAGGAAGTTCACACACTGATGGCTGAAAGAGGCTCTGAGTCTCTCGGATCGCCCGATCCCAGACCAGGCATGTAATAGGTTGAAAAGAAGGCGGTCTCCTTCCCATTTAGACTGGGTTCGGCCACCCGTTCCCGTATGGATTCTTTTGACCCCTCGATCGTTCGAACCATGGACCTACATGTTTGAATCAACGTGCCTCCTCTGTCAACTGCAACCACGTTCTTGGTGTTGAAGGAACGTTTGTTCTCTGTAAGGTGTGTATAAACTGGTGATTCAGGGATGTTGTCCACACTGCCGTGCTTGGTCTTTTGTGTTGGCTCATACAAGCTTTTAAAGACTGTTGAGTTCTACAACATAAAAATCCTTGCAATTTTCCTGGTGACATCAGAACCCATTGACAATGTTTCCGTCTTCCACGTGCAGTAAGCCGGCAGGCGCATCAATGCGTGAAATTCCTGCCAGAAGGATGCAAAAAAAAAAAACCCAACAAAAAACAAAAACCACTTCATTATTAATCGGCGAAACGTCGCATGACGTAACTTCAGGTCCAGCATTTTGAATGATGAGAATTTGACGGTTACACTTCGACTGTATAACTGAATGATAATCTACATCAGTGTATAGCACTACATGAAGGTAACCAATCATCTTTATCGCGTCGTATGTGTTGGCAACTGTGTGTGTGTGTGTCTCTCTCTCTCTCTCTTTCTCTCTCTCTGTTTATCTGTATATGTTTATTTTTCATTATGTGAGATTTATCAACATTCACGATCCATAGTGTTGAGCATATATGTAAATATGGTCCATACCGTACATCGCAAGAGATAAACTCTGATACACTGAATATATTTGGAACATGTGATATAATGAGTGAAAAAAAAAGCAACTGAGTGAAAAGAGAGGCAAATGAGAATATCATGGATAAAAGGGTATTACTATAGTACTTCACTGACAAGTTTTGTCCTCTCTGTAATTCATTCAGTCGTGTGTTTTGTTTGTTACTTTTTTACAACTGAAAAGAATGCTATGATATCTGAAAATAACCATTTGCAATAAACAAAAAGGTGAAGTTCATGTCTTTTTGTGACTATTTATATACTTTGCTTGTGATCCAGGACTCGACATTCGCGGTAGCCCGGGCCACAATGTTTTTTTTTTTTTTTTTTTTTTTTTTTTTTTTTTTTTTTTTTTTTTTTTTTAATTTAAACTCAAAAGCATCTCAGAGAGTCTGTGAAGGCCAAACAGATCCTGCGTCCTCTACCACCCTGGAGTAACTGCTCCAGTTTTGATCGACGCCTTGGTGTCTTTCCAAATGAAATCCATGATTTGTCGTGATTTTCTTCTAGCCTTATCATAACGTTTCTTCATCTTTCATTCATCTATTAGGGTACACTGAGATGTGAGCTGTGCAAGAAGGGTATCACTGGAATGTCTACCTTCATCAACAACCAGATGGTAATAATTGCATTAATTTTGTTTAACTCCCTCACTATCAACATCATCTTGTTTGTGTACAATGTTAAGTGCAAGATTGTGGTAGTGGTTCTGAAAGGGTTACCCCCTTCTGACATCAGGTTATCGACTCGAGATGTGTTAACGTTCAATGTATATAACAAGTTTTTGAAATGGTAGCTATTCTACTATTTTAACTTTATGAGCTGACTGGACTTCCCCTTTAAACTACTAAAGGAAAGTGCAGAAGGACCTAAACCTGGTTCTGTTCTGTTGTTTTCTATATGGTATGGCTTAGTTCCTCGTGAGTTTCACGCCATGACAGCCTCCTCCGTTTACTTCTTTTTGACATATCTTAAGAAAGAGCGAGCGTTTGTGGATTTTTACCTTTCGAAGTACACATATAATCTGTATTTCCGTAAGAATGATCTATCTCTGTATATTTATTTATGATTCAGACTATCTGTATATCAGTAATTCATGTTCCGATTCCGATTATTATGATTTCGTTTTTTGCAAGAAATGAAGGTACGATCAAATCCGAGCGGGCCGAAAGCTTGGCGATATGAAGCGGGGGAAAGCCACATCAGTTGAAGCATTGGCTCTTTTTAATTTATACTGACTACATCCAATTTACGAGTGAAATGATGTTGAAATATTTCACACTATATTCACAATATTTGATAACCTTCATGAATATATAAATTTCTAATGAAAAAAAATAAGAAGAATTCTGATGTCCAATTTCCCAAATCGTTAATTTCAGCCGAAATTTCTTTCTTTCTCCAGCAACAGCACAGTGACACGATGGGACAAGCCTGCAGTCTGCTTCCCGCCGGAAGAATTCGCGAAAAGGTGAGAATCGTTCTTCGACGACAGGAAAAGTTGTGATTGATATCTACATTAATGTCGTTGTTATCGTTAATTCGATCTTTCTCATTTGGTAACAGCCATATCATAAAGAGACGAAAACACTACAACCAATAAAATTGCGTGATGAGGTAATTTAGCTGAAAGACCCCCCCCCCCCACAAAAAAAAAATCGTATTTCGTAGGGTAAACATATTTCCTTTCCGAGAAAGTCATCAGAGACTGCGTTAAAATGTGAAATTTGTCGGTTTTACAAGCTATATGCAACCTATTTTTTCAGTACATGTACAATGTTTCTTTTTTTCTGAAATGTGTGATATATAACACGCTTGATATCAATTCCTGTTGACTTTCCGCTTCCGTTCAAATCGTCTAGTTTTTTTCCCTCCAACTGCAGTATCATTAATGTTCCGATTGACTCTGATAACATGAAAGATCACTGCTAGTACACATATTACCCTCTTTTCAAACAATATTCCACAACATACCACATTCATGGCGATGTATAAAAATGACATTCACTGTTCACTTTTCTCATACAACTACGATACTCATGCCATGTTTTCTCTCCTCACTCAATAATCCCCCCCCCCCCCTTTGTGTTTTTTTTTTCTTCCTATACAGTGCCTAAGCGTCATAAACCCCAGTACACCGACTATGATCAACCCGCTGGCGCAGGTAGATCCCCTCACTGCCTGTCAGCGATTGAGTATCTGTCCTGGTGGGAGCAATGCAGCCGAGAGAATACCTTAGAAATGCACCCGAAGCAACTATCTCTATCCATTCGACGCTGTGACCTTTGTACAATATTAGGTGCGATGCACTAAGTTTACAAGCGGTTCAGCCGCCATCTGATGTGTGCAGTTCCAGATGCTGAGTGGAATTAATATATCTAGCTCCGAGTTGAAGAAGAGACTGAGACAGCTGTAATATATCAGTTTAAATAGTAAGAATACTTAATTCATTTATCACATATTCAAGAGATAACGTATGAATATAATTATGCGCACTCTGCGCTGCAAGGTCGACGGACCAGCTTAGATACAATCGTCACACCTGATGCATTGTCAATTACTTTTATCTACGTAATACACACTGACGAAGCTGAACAAAAAATGCTTGCTTTTGTTTCCCTTTTGACTGGGTAATCCCCTTTCCCCGAAACCAGTTTCTACATTCACCTTGTTTTCTTGGAATCGCCCTGTGGCTATTGAAAGCTGCTTAACGTTATATTGGCCAAATTATAAATTTTCATTTGGGTGGAATCCTGTTGAATTCGTTAGTGTTAGCACAATCTTTATAACAAACACAACCAAGACGAAGGGCATCTATAACCAATCTTACAAGGAATGAAAACCAGGTTAAATTTATCGAAGTAACATCAGATTTTGTATCTTTCCATGATTGTAACTTTCTCTGTGCACGGTTCCGATTAAAAACAAAGAAAAAAAAAAACAAACAAACAAACCAATCTTTCCTGTGCGATCATTATCTTGTGTATGTTTAGGATACTCAAAGGTAAGAAGTGGGAGAATTGGAATTTGGAAGTCAAATAAGTCAAAATCTTTATTTATTGCCCTTGCAAAACTTTAATCTTGCAACAGAGCGAGAATTACTGGTAAAGATAGATGTACGGGAAAAGATAGATTGAGAGAGGAGGAGAACGAAACAAAAAGAGATGGTGACGGCAACTTTTGTCATGATTTTTTGTTTGTTTTTGTTTTTTACAAAGACGACGTGGTTATAAATTCCACCATAAAAATGAAGATCAAGAGAGGCTCTTTTTGTTAAACTCCTAAAATACCAAATATATGGAATAATAATGTGTCACCAATTAGCACGCTTTGTCTCTGTCAATCTTTCAAAGATCTAGGGCAATATGAAGTCGTGAATCACTTGTCCGTTTATCTGTGACATGTGTGAGGTAGATTTATATTGGCACATAATACATATCTATAAATATCTACATTCATATCTAATATACGTATATGTTATCGTTTTCTATAATATATATATATATATATATATATATATTCTCCTTTTTGTGGCGGCATCAAAGTAGGCTCAAAAGGAATAATGCTGTTGTGATTCCATCTCTTGAATCTCCTTGATGCAACGTACTTATCCATACAAAATTAAGAATGACACCTTCAGGAACATACAGTTTGCGCCCAACATACAATCTTTCTCAATATACTCATAGGGCTTTAAATTTTGTTGATACAAACTGTGTCATCGCTAACAAATATTGAACAAACACGCAGAGAAACAAAATCTAAATACATTTATATATAGACAAGTTAAAGAACTATGAAGCAATTAGTTCACGGCTTTCGAAGTTCTGTTCCATTGTAGGCATTTGGTGTGCAGACGTCGAGAAGCTTTTGACAAATTTCGTCTGGTTTCTGCCCGGGAAAGAGAGAGGGAGAGAGAGAGAGAGCAATCGTCTGAGAATATGAAAATAATTGAGAGACAGAAATGACGGAAAATTGACAGATGAATTCGACAAAAAAAGCCCAATTTCGAGCAGAAAGAGATAGAGAATATATATATAAAAGATGTCTTGACATATTGTACGAGATGTGGAGCATAAAATAACCGGCATTCAAATATATGGATTGTGATTTTCGGCAAGGCATTGTGTACTCGATCTTGGATCCATACGTCAAGTAGTATAGTAGCATGAACGATCATAGTATGAACGATGATAAATCATTCGTTGAATTTTATCACTTGAGCCAAAAAGCATTGATATTGAAACACAATTACTTTGCCTTTCGATGAAGTAAAACGCAAACGACATGCTGAAGAATTCTTACTGAACCAGAACACTGTAATGCTTACCAAAATACCAAGTATGGACGCATACACTTTCCTTACGTCTATCGAGATCGCAAGCTTGCAGTTTTTAATGTCTGTGGGATCGGTAAAGAAGTCATGACACGGGTCTATGAAGAACTGTGATACCTGTAAGATATAAGTAGTATATACCAGGAGAGAGAGAGGGAGAGAGAGAGAGAGAGAGAGAGAGTAGAGAGAGAGAGAGAGAGAGATAAAGAGAGGGAGAGAAAAATTGAAGGGCAAATTAGGCAAGATCGTCATTATGATCATTCAAAAACCAAACAAACAAGCAAACAACTGTATTCAATATGTGCTATGTTCAATGCAGAAAAGTCTGAATGAATTCGAATTTGAATTTGATTTGAAATACATGTAGATATTGTATCAGTGTATCACGACACAGTTGATATCCTTTGAAAGAGTATAGCAATTGCGTATATGTAAAAAGCTGTTATAAATCTAGCATTGACGTCTTGTTTGATCGGCATTTTCATTCACTCATCCTGATTTCATTAATTAATTAATTAATTAATTAATTAATTCATTCATTCATTCATTCATTCATTCATTCAGCTTTCCACACAATATACATTTGTACAACAAATCTACAGATCAATGAAAAGTAATAAATAATTGAAAATTTAGTGTATGCAGACTGAACTTGAATTGATATTATGATACGGAATGGATTTAAATCAGTCTACAGATTATGTCATATTCATATCGAAAAATTAAGATAGTGTGTGGGGGAGCCTATAGCAAAGGATTTGAAAATGAATGATTGTCGCACTTTTGACATTTTATTTCATTATTTGGTGTATAAACCTATTGGAAAGCGGGGAGACGATGACCAAATAATGATCTCATCTCACGTGCATATTACATAACCATGACAGATATCACTCATTTGCGAATACACAAAGGGCTTCTATACAAATAATTTACAATTGTAATTATTATCCGATTATGATGAAACTTTTCTTTAAGTGGGAGCTTACTGTTTCCCTGAAGTTACCTTTGGATCCCTTGACAGCCTCCCTATTAAAATGTCATTTTAAAGTATGTAACAGCGACGAACTTAACTCTGTGCATGGACAAATGTGTGAACTCACTGCGGACTTTTCGACGAGCAAGGCATACACGGCGTTGGTGACAAGCTGTTTGCAGGTGCGACACGCCATCGTCCAGTCCACCTCATTCTCAAAGACGGGCGAGAGTACGTTGTCTTCAGCAGGGTCTTCAGGATTTCGCTCAGAAATGGGTAAACACTGAACGACTGCTATCATTCACAGACAATGAGAAGCACGTCATAATGTACAAAATCAAATGAGTAAATCATACTTATACCTACATATGGACTCACACACACAAACACAAAATCAGTTTCACTCAATGTATGAAATTGTAAACTGTAGCATGTGTATAGTCCGCACTGCTTTTCCATAGATCACTATAATCAACAGTACCGTACCACAGAATGGACTTGGTGAAACATCTTGTCTTCAGGTATAAGCATGGGAAAGATTCGAACACATGGTATGCTTCTTTTTTTTTTTTTTTTTTAAAGGCGGAGAGCCGTTGAGGTTCTTCACGACAACATAGAATTTCAACGTAGAAATACACTCTAAATCTCAGTGAAATCACTTATTTTTTCAGTATGCCGACAATAATGTTGCGATGTTAGGCGAATTAATCTACGTCCATTTTTTTAGATCTCTTAAATCATCCTAGTAGATTATAAAGACAATGTCCAGAAGTGGCACAAAAGGAAAGCCATGTTATATATATATATATATATATATATATATATATATATATACGTATATATATATACATATATATATATATATATATAGTGTGATGATGCTGATATTCCTACCGCACGCCTCTGTCATCTTAAGTGAAATCATAGTTGAGACAATGTAGATAACAGAAGATGTCGCATGAAACCGGCAGTGTTGTGAAGCTTTCGACCGTGGTCTTCCTCAGCTTTAATATCTGTTTGTGAAACGAAATATATGTTTTTGAGCATAGCAAATCTGAAGTCATAAACACAATATACTGAATATAAGTTAAGCATGTAATTAGCAGGTAATTATGTTATTTAGTTTATTTATGATATATGTTTGATAATCTTTTTGGATGATATGTTTGTATGCTACATATACTCACTATACACTCATTTACAGTTATACATTGTTGAATGTGTTGCAAAGTGCCAAAAAATATTACCAAGTATGTCATGTAACTATTAACTCATGCTCAACTTATATTCAATATATTGTGTTTATGACTTCAGATTTGTTATGCTCAAAAACATATATTTTGCTTCATAAACAGATATTAAAGCTGAGGAAGACCACGGTCGAAAGCTTCACAACACTGCCGGTTTCATGCGACATCTTCTGTTATCTACATTGTCTCAACTATATATATATATATATATATATATATATATATATATATATATAAAAACCCTACCAGGCAAGACATGTGATTTCGGTTGCCAGCACGTTGACTATTCCTATTTTCAGCTAACGTTGAAAAGATCATAAATAGCCAAAAGAAAAGGAAGATGGATTTGATGACAAATTCAGTAGATTACTTCGAATGTGCAGCTGTGCTGCTGAGAAACAGCTTTAGTGGCGGTGCTGATGAGGGTATAAAAGATCGTCAGGTTTCATTGTGATAATATGCTCTCAGCAACAAAGAAAGATGTGAATTTTGATTAAGACTCAACGGACATTTTTTATTGGATAGTTATATTGATGATTAGCAACGCGGCGTACCTACTTTCTTGCAGAAAACAACAGCCAAAGACAGTCTTACCTGTACCAATGCCAAGAGTAATAGCAAGCAAAGCTAGACGAGTGCCACCAGTCATTATGTCTATTCTCATATGTCCTGTGAAGCACAGGTCACCTAACTTG
The DNA here is from genome assembly GCF_964275005.1 of Diadema setosum. Lineage (NCBI taxonomy): Eukaryota > Metazoa > Echinodermata > Echinoidea > Diadematoida > Diadematidae > Diadema > Diadema setosum. Next base: position 2,555,824 of record NC_092689.1, on the reverse strand, counting down.
CCAGTCTAGCTTTCGTGATATTACGTTACGTTGATCGAGCCCAGGACTTCACGGTACCTCATTAGCCGATTCATGCACAAGCGAACTATCAAGGAGAACGTCTTATCTGATAGCTGCCCTGAAATACAAGCTTTCCTAAAAGTACTCGCATAGCTCTATGGATGGATCGTGTCCTTTAAAGAAGTTGCTCCACATTGTCGGCTGAACAAAAATACAATGACCAAGATACAAAACAAGGCTTTAAGGCAGCTCCTTGAAGCGTACCCTTCACGGATGATTACAAAAGGTAATGGATGAGTTGAGGGAACCGATCTGCAGATGTTATGGTTCTTCGGTTGAATCGATCTTCATTCGTTGCCCGCCGCGGTGCACTCGAAAACCCATCGGCAAATACGACACCGAAGCGTATCTCTACCCACCTCCCCAATACAATGGTGGAACGAGTAGACCACTGATCTCTACCCGAACAAGGATCAGGGTATCCTGTATATTGTTTTCTCATGATATCAATACCGTCCCTCTCAACTAAGGCTTCAGTCGCCTACACTGCCCTGAACAAGTCTTATTCCTGCCACCGATATTTAAAGAGATGGCATAGTATTGGTTGAGGTGATGATTCAGCCCTTGGCTTTTTGCAAGATACTTAGAAACCACTTTATGAATGATATTAAAGAGCATACTATTCTTAGAGAAATTCGAAGTTCATAAGATAAAAATCGGTTTTGAAATGGCTGAGATATCTAAAAACATAGCAAAACAAGGCGATCCAAATAAAAGATGGGTCCCACCTTTTATAAGATTGCTCTATTTTGGATATCTCAGCCATTACAAAACCAATTTCAATCAAATAAACCTTGAATTTCTCTTTGAATTATATGCTCGTTCATTTTCATAACAGGTTTCTGATTATCTGAAGAAAAAAAAATCATAAAAAAAAAACATTGGAGACCTGTAGCACCATCTCAATGGAAACTGCACCATCCCTTTCTTCTGTGTGTCGGTCTGTCAGGATGTCTAGTTCATCAATGGCTACTTCAAGAGATCTGAACTGTAGTGTCAGTTGGAGGACCCCAGAAAATTTCATAATCAATGAAGGACCTGACTCGATCGTCCATAAAAGAAGAAAAAGAGACACATAAAATACCTAAACTCAGCAAGCGAGAACAGCAGGCATCAAGCAAGCATGTTACAAATACGAAATCTAGCTCCCACGCAGCCTTTATACAACCGTCGAGGAACAATGTGTGCAATTCGAAATAGTGAGTGGAATCTATCGTTATTATGTCCATAGCTCCAATTGAAGGAGAGAATCAGACGCCTGTAAATATAAGCTTAGAAAGGAAAGTTTATTAATTTGTCACATATTATCAAGAGATAAATGTACATATAAACATGGGCATATATCGCTCTTTAATTAATTAAAACACCTGTTTCTGTCAAAAGCGTCACATACGAACACGAACATATTTTTAAGCATGTTGTCCTGCTTTGATCTCATAATAATGACTACCAACAGCCCAGCCTGGTTAACAAGAACATGGCACGTTAAGAAATCACCATCATACACAAAAGATAACAAACCAGATCGGAGTTAGCTCATGGGCACATTGGAATACGAATCACCTTTCTTTTTTTCTCAGCCGGTTAAGAGCACTTCACTCGTTTTTAGAGCGCAATAATGCATAAGCTTTATTGGATTGATCGATCTTGCTCAAACAAAGAATGAACTTGCGTAGACCCGAATGATCCCTCATTAACAATTGGGAAATCATCCATGTCATTATTTTTCATTGAATGTATTAACAGTCTCTTTCTGTTGATATTACCAAATACCACTTGCTGCCAGGAGGATGTGCTGGTGAGCAACATTTATAAAGATTACATGAATAATCATCACATCACAGATACTTAACCCAGTGAATTCAAAGACCAACAGGCCTGTTGGTACGAATGACCTTTTTTTCTGCTCATGCGCAAAGTGGAACTGCGAACTGCGTTATACTTAATGTACCCCTCTCCAATTACTCTCAAATCAAGAAAAATGCACGCACAGTAAGCTGTTGTAGTGTATATATTGGAAAATCATCGCTCAGCCAATTTCTTTTGCGAAGTGCACTAGAGAAACCAGACATTTTGGCAGATTGATTGTGATTTGCATTCTAATATTCCAATTTTTTTCACGCATTGTTTCATTGTAAAAATGGACAGCAACGGTAGACGATGGGTGTCCACAGTTGACCACTTCAGTAATTACTTATTTTTATGACACACAATCTGTCATGTTTTGAGGTTTGTTGCTCCCCATCATTGGTGTTTATTCAAGGACAGTTGAGTCTGAAAAGGCACCTCAGCCAAATAAGACCGAAATGCTATGAAGGAAAAAATTCTTTTGTCAGTGACGATGCATGATTACTCAATGAGCATTGTCAAAACATCTGAATGTACTCATTAAAAGCACGGAATGAGGTGGCGGCGGTAATGTTGGATAAAAGAAAGACATTCGTTTATATTTCTTGTGACAGTAAATGTAGGTCCAAGACGCAACGTATTTACTCCTATAATGTAACCGTGCATCACAAAATCAACAAAAACTTGTACACCCTGATTTTACATGAGGATTCAAAATAGGTGAACCTGTCAACCTAGTTGATTTTTAGTTTTTCATATTCTCCCAACTCTTCTTTTACATTATTTCAAAGTTCTTGAAGCACAAAAACGAATGGAAAGTTGTGTTTTTAGCACCTTTTTGCAGAATAGTGTAATTAGGTACGTCTATGAGGCCCCCTTTCATTCTTTCAAAATCTTTTACACACTCCTCACATTAAAATGACTTTTGAAACGATGATGCTACTGCTCTAAAATCTGCAGTAGTCATGGACAGAATGTGTTGATGAGCATACTTAGTTTCACTTTACTCTGATAATCTATTCATTGTTGTTGCTATGATGTTTTACATCCTGTTTTTTTTTTTTTATACCTTTCATTGCACAGAACACGTACTGCTTGGTAAAGATTAAGCAATTGAATAGACCCCTAAACTTCAGAGACTCTCTTTTCTCAGTACAAATTTTCCAGAGTGTGTGCTGAATTCCCAATATCTATATGGGTGACGTGGGTCCATTTTGATTAAATTATATATGATTTTTAAGTTTATAGTCTGCTCTTTCAGAATTTGCTTTAACTAAATATCCATGCCTGGCGACTCTTTGTTAGTTTGTGATGCAGGGCCACAAATTAAAAGAAAAAGACCTTCAGAAGTAAACAGGTGGCGCCCTCCCATTTCATGACTGTAGGGCGTCTTGTTGATACAAACTGCGCCATCGCTTACGAAAGTTAAAACAAACACACAGACAAACAAACCCCAAAGAAAAACTTTATAGTATAGACAGTTTATAGAAGAATTAAGTAATTAGTTCACGGCTTTCGAAGTTCTGTTCCATTGTAGGCGTTTGGTGTGCAGACGTCGAGAAGCTTGTGACAAATTTCGTCTGGTTTCTGCCCGGGAAAGAGAGAGAGAGAGAGAGAGAGAGAGAGAGAGAGAGAGCAATAGTCTGAGATTACCACAATAATTGAGAGACAAAAATATAATGATGGACAATTGATTGATGTAATCAACGCAAATGGCAGAGGTTACTTTGAGATGATATAGAGAGTGGGAGAAAAGATTGATTTAGAATTGATAGAGTTATTGAATGATCGAGATATGACATAAATGATGCCACAACTTGCAGAAGTGATAGAGAACATTGATCTAAAATCTTACACAATAAAAATAACGGCATGTCTAGAGGTATCAATATCAAAATCGTAAGCAATGTCACCAAATTGATGGCAAAGAATGCTAGTCCCATGATGCTCCATGTCATTGAAAGGTCACTGAAAAATACTATATTGTGTATCCCTCTCTTACGCTATATATCTCTCTGTAATTAAGCCTACATACACTAAAAATATGGATAGATAGTTACGAACATTACATTTTTCGTACTGCTGATAAACTATAATGAATCATTCGTGAAATTTCACTCACTCGGCCCAACAAATATCGCAAAATGATCACTTTGACTTTCGATGATTTTATATAGATGTATGATGTAAACCGCCATTGTCATTATAGTGAAGAATTCTGAATGAGCAAAACTTATACTCACCAAAATACGAAGCGCGATAGTGTAAAATAAGTTTACATCTATCGAGATCGCAACCTTGCAGTTGCTTATGTCTGTTAGGTCGGTAAAGAAGTCATTGCACGGGTCGATGAAGAAGTTTGATACCTGTAAGATTTAAAAAGTAAATACGGATGGAGAAGAAAGAAAGGAAAGTGAAAAGGAAGGAGAGAGGGAAAGGCAAGATAGATTTATGCTTGACACATTCGGATGCCATGAAGCATGGAGAAAATTATAAGTCTCTATAATGATAGACTTAGATAATGTAGCAAGAAATGTTGTCGATGTAAAGCAATTCCTTCATGAAAAGGGAAATAGCAAAGGATTTACGACAACAGACAACATATTTGTTATCACTGTCTTTTTTTTCCTGAGTACGTAAAATGTTTTAATAATCTTTTTGATTTGTATTTGATATATTCTCTTATATTTTGGTGTTTGAATCAATAGAAGAATCGTAAGCCGAGACATCGCCTCAGCTCACGTGCATATACACTTGGCATAGTGTAATCTTTACAGGTATTACATATTTTCGAAAACGCATGAAATTTCCGCAACTTTACTTTTCCAGGTCGTGATGAAACTTTTACTGTTCTTAAATTGTGACTTTACTACAATGTGTATTTCATTAGCGAATAATCTTGAACTGAGAGTACCCCTCTCAATTATATAAATAAATATATATATATATATATATATATATATATATATATATATATATATATACATATATACATATATATATCGACGGTCCTGCAACCACGAACTTAACTCTGTGCATGGACAAATGTGTGAACTCACTGCGGACTTTTCGACGAGCAAGGCATACACGGCGTTGGTGACAAGTTGTTTGCAGGTGCGACACGCCAGCGTCCAGTCTACCTCATCCTCGAAGACGGTCGAGAGTTCGTTGTCTTCAGGATTATGCTCAGAAATGGGTAAACACTGTACTACGGCTATCATCCACAGACAAAGAGAAACATGTCATAATTGTGTACATACGTAAGTAAGCATATTGAATGAAATATTGCATAGACGCATATACAAAAGCACAAAAGGGGAGTATTAACGGCATGGATTCTGCAGATTTGTAAGATCAATGTCCAGAAAGCGTTGTTACTAACAGTACCTCAGGATAGGCTGGGTAAACAGTGAAACATCTTGTCTTTCGATGGAACACCAGGCAACATTCGAACTCATGACCTTCTTTTTAAAGTTAGGGTACCATAGAGCTTCCTCACTACGGCACCCTTATACTATTCTGAAATCAAAAGCTCTTTCAGCATGTCGATAATAATGTATTTTGAATGTAGGCCCTACGTGCATTTTTGCAAGTAGGCCTACTTAAATCGTCTGTGACATGTCTGATGAGAATGGTTTAAGAAGGCCATGCCCGAAAGTGATCAAATGCGAAAGATTTGTCTGTTATACATGTAAGATGACACTGTTACTGATCAGAGGCGGATCCATGAATTCCGTAAAGGGGAGGGGGCAAACAATATTTCTTGTGCTACTTCCGGGTTTCATCTCATTTTTTTCTTTTTCTTTTCTTTTCTTTTTTGTTTTGTTTTAACAGCAAATAAACAGGGGGCGCGCGCCCGGTGCGCCCCCTCTGGATCCGCCACTGCTGATTGCTGAATATTCGTTTATTCACTTTTGATGAAAGATATATATATAAAAAAAACAGTATTATTTCAAGTACACATATTCCGAATATTATTTATTACTATTCCGAAACCTCTCTGCAACCAACGTTGATTGATATTCCGTACCAAAAAGAAAAGGAAGTTGCGTGATTGAAAATCACCTCGTCTGGTAGAAACGGGCTGGTGTCTGCAGCTGAAATGACTATAGTCTGACACTGAGTTCAAACGAGATTGTCTGCACACTCATGTCCCTTACCAAAACTTAAGGGGATGCATGTCCCTTACCAAAACTTAAGGGGATGAATTTTTTGTCAATCTTCATTAGACGGTTTGATCACATGAAGAGCGGGCTTACTTTCTTGCAGAAAACGATAGCAAAGACAGTCTTACCTGTACCAATGCCAAGAGCAATGACGAACAAAAGTGTAGGAGTGACACCAGCCATAATGTCGATTCTCAAGCGTTCTGTTATTCGCATGTAACCCACCCTGCCAGTCTAGCTTTCGTGATACACCCTTTTCTTAAGGCTTACATTGCAAGATGCCTCACTATTCTCTTCGTGAAAAGCGCATTATCATGGAGAACGTTTAATCAGATTACTCCCCCGAAATACAAGCTTTCCTAAAAAAGTATTAGCATAGATCAACAGAAAGAGCATGCTGTCGAACAAACTATTCCACATTGTCATCTGGAGAAAAAAAGAAGCACCGCCCAAAACGAAATGGGGCTAAGACAGTACTGCTCCCAGAAGCTATACCCTTATTCACAGGTGATTGCAAATGACAATGGAAGAGTTTCCTAAGGGAACCTATTGACAGATACTACATTATGGTTCTTTAATCTTTATTCGCGGTCTACTGCTATATACATTCGAAAACCGCGAGTATAGAGCAAGTATGTATAAGCTAGATATAATATCGACCCTACATGCAGTACTTTTCAGATCTAAATGCTATATCGACCCCCCAAAACTAATGTAATACATTTAAACTGTAAATGAAATAATCAAGGGAACCCTATTTATTTTCTAACATCTAACGTAAATGTAGTAAACGGAGACAACCCTAAATGTAGAACATTTCAACCCTTAATGTAACATGGACCATAAAACACGTTAACGCTAAACTTAACAAAATTAATTCCAAATGAAATTATTTAGTCAGTACCACTAAATTTAAGGTGATGTTACAATATAAAGGTTGAAAGGTATCACATTTAGGGTCGATATTACATTTATCGTTAATATAACATTAAGGGCCACCGTATTAACCCCGAAATATGTACAGCTGTATCAGCAACGCGACTGTAATATTCAGGTAAACCCTGTGAATAAAATACATTTTAACCCTAAATATCACATTTACATTACATTGCACATTACATAGGTCGATATTAGTCTACATCGAGGGGTGACACACACACACACACACACACACATACACATAATATACACACATATATATATATATATCAAAATCAAATAATATTCCCACCAAACAAGAATTACATAAAAGCTTATATCCATTCCACTAGACCCATCTACAGTATACCCCCAGAAATTTGCAATAGAAATATTTATTTGTATTAGGCAAAATTACAGCAGTGGTGACGTAAACAGAAGTTTGGTATAAAAAAAAAGATGATAAAATGTTAAATACAGCGTTATTGATGCGAAGCAAGACATGAACGCTCAAGACGTAATTATATGGTTAGGTTACTTCATACAACGCAATAGAATGTCTTATGCGAAGGTCAAAGACTTTCTCTTTGAATATCGTATATATGAAATAAAGAAATTTCACACGATATTCAAAGAGAAATTTGATGAAGATTTACGTCAAGTTGAATGGAAGACTCGTTATTTAATTACCTCAGCATCTCATTCAACTTATGTAATATTGTAACTAATACCACAGTTTCTTCTAGGCCGTCATGACAGAATGGTAACATATTTCGAATTTCGATTAGATATTAATTGACGCGTGCAATTCCGTTCGTTTTATTTTATCTTATATCTGATAATATCCTTTATTATTGAGTGGAGTTGCTCTGTAAAAGCTCATGCAGTTAAACAACAATCTTTCCATGATATACGGGATCCCAAAATCTGAAATCGATGTGCGGCAGATTATTTCCATTTTTATAGTTGCCATGGCATCCTGGGTTTTGAAACTAAAGGCTGACTGAGGAAGTGGCACCGACAGCGTGGATATCACGCGGTTCCCGGCGAAGATCCAAAATCCCGCCAACAACACCGGCACCCCTGCTCGCGTGCTATCATAGCAAGGATAAAGGAAGTGAGCAGCGTTGAATCAGAGTGGTAATGTTGCATAATACATAGCACTATGATCATAGTGACTCACGGGATACTTCCTCTTGTGTCTCCATTCGCAATTATTTTTGCAGGTAAAAACAATACTACGTCTGCGTCACGCCCACGATTTTTTTTTTTTGATGACATAATACCCGACAGGGAGCGAAAACACAAATGGGGGTAAAAAAACCAAACAAACCAAACAAACAAACAAACTGAAGCAAAAACAAGACTAAAGATACTTACACACACACGCAAAGAAAGAAAGAAACAAACAAACAAAAAAGCACAAATTGATACACGAAATTCGCTGCCTTAAACCAACGTTCTCAATAATCATGTCATCAGAAATACGCGTTTATACAGTACAATAAATTATTATTAAAAAATACAATAATACAATACAGCTTTAGTGCTTAAAACAATAAGAGTTAATGAATTTGCTTGATCCCTAGAAGACGAGCTGTTAGTCGGGAGGTCAACCGTTGACATCAATTTCTGAGAAAGTGTCATAATCGATATTAAAAGATAATCATTTTCTATATTGGGTGCATGATTCATGGGTGACACTTAACAGCAAACCTGTAGGCCTACAATTTCTATGTCAAAACTGCAGGTGTTGTAGATACGGTCAGATTAGTTTCTTCAAAATATTCAAAAAGAAATCAATTGAAAAATGAATTAGCTATAGAAGCCATATACTATTATAGTTTGCAATTGTGTTTATGCAAATACAGGTACGTGATGTATGTGTATGTACACAGCATAGTATGAGGAATGCATAGGGACGGCATGTGAACAGTGTTATGATAATATTGTACACCATCTATTAGATCCACTTCCAGTCACTGAATTTTGCGTTTGTTTCATCATCTTACTGCAAAGCATTCTTTAATTTTTCTTTAGTTTTATGCGTCTCACTAGATCTTTTCTTTTCCTTTCTGAAAGGACTTCTGATTGTTCGCTGTAATCAATCTCAAATTAGAAATGACTAAAAGGGGAATTTGTCGCAATTTATGCTTATCTGGCTGGGAAATGGGAAAATTCTCACATTTCTGGATGTGTGTGTGTGTGTGTGTGTGTGCGCGCGTGTGTGTGTGCGTGTGTGTCTCAAATAAAAAGCTCGACGTTTCATACTGTGCATGAGCTTGTCGCAGGATCTTAGGAAGTATCCTTTCCACATCCTGGTATTGCCTTAATAAAGCCAATGCTGTCATTAGGAGGTTCTGCGGCACGTGATCGCTTGACCAGTGCCCTGGACAATACTCACATGGTTCATAATAGTACGTCACAATTCTGCTAATTTCCTTCCTTACAGAATGACCCAATGATGTAATATTGTATAATAACCTTATGGTAAAGGAACGAGCAGTGCCCGAGAGACGTCAAGTTCTCATGTATATCTGCCAAGGCATCCCGTCAGCAACGGTCAATGGACTGGACTGGCAGGTGACCTTGAGATGTCCTTCTCCACATCCGATGGCCGTAAAGCAAACCATTATTACTGATGCGGTCATCGGAAATAATCATCATTTACAAGATATTGGCCAGGTATTTCAACAAACAAGGCACTACTAAGAGATCTTATCTCATGAAACTTGTTACACTTTACAGGCACATCGAGCTCTTGTTAAGTCAACTTGTGAACACATATCACACATACGTTGCCACTGGTAGCGAAAAATTTTCGCACCAGCCATTCATTTCAAAACTGCGGTATATAATATCTCCATTAAATGCGCAGTAATATTTTTCAAATTGTAAAATGCTGAGGTGATGACATCTTGACATCACTCAACTTGTAAAGTCGAGTGTGCGATTGTTACCAATAAAACTTGTCGTGGAAACACGTAAAACTTCAAAATCCTAGAATGCCACTTCTGTCCGATTTTAAAGTGACTTTACAGTTGTTTGTTTGATCGATCCTTCAAAGGCAACATCATTGCGGGCAGCATGGACAAAAGTGTGCTAATCATATGTTGGAGATAATGACAACAAATGACAACACAATTTCTGCAGGAGATGAACTCACCCAGACGTTGATGGTTTAGAGACAAAAGTCTTAATGTTTTTTCGTATTTTCAAATTGTCAGCGTTAACTGTCTGAGACGGAAAGAGGCGGCGGTAGAATATTACCTTAGACCAAGGAATATTGCGTGATCACTTACCTCGAGTTGATATTCATAGTAGGTACGATCCAGTCAGTTTTAACTTAGGCCAAAAAATATTGAGTGATACCTCGCCTCAAGTTAAAGGGAAGGTATAGTATTGGTTGAGGCGAGAATTTAGCTTTTAACTTTATGTGAGATATTTAGAAACCACTTTATGAAATGTCAAGAAACATACAATTCTGAAAGGAATTCAAAGTTTATATGAGGAAAATCGGCGGTTTTGAAATGGCCGAGATATCCAAAACAAAATAAAACACAGCGATCCTAATAAAATGAGGGTCCCACCTTTTATAACGATTGCTTTGTTTTGGATATCTCAGCCATTTCAAAAACAATTTTCATCAAATAAACTGTGAATTCCTCTTAAAATTATGCACTCTTTCATATTTCAAAAGAGGCTTCTTATTGTTTTAAAAAAAATCATCATCAAAATCCAATGGAAACCTCAAACCCCATCTCAGCGGAAACTGTACCATTCCTTTAATACTTATAGTAGGTACGATCTTGTCAGTATTACCTTAGGCCAAGAAATATTGCGTGATCACTCGCCTCGAGTTTACCGCCATTGTTTTTACGTTCTTGTGACTACCGGAAGTAGAGGCCATGAGAACGACGGAAGGTACACAACGTTTGAAAAAAAAAGTCTTGTTTTACCTTCAAAACATTTTCCTCCTACCTTAACGAGAATGCACTTCTATATGATACCAGCACCGACTATAGTAATGTCATTAGTATTTGATGTCTAATTTTGTGATTAATAGTAATCCAAGAATGTTTTCATTTTCTAAAAACTCCCATCAACATTCCCTTTTGTTCGTGACACAAAGCACAAGGGTGCAATTGGTGGTATAGCTGGTAAAACACGTTTAGCTCCTGCCCTAGTAACCCACAACATCCGCACTTTTTCCTGTTTTGCTAGCATGTTAACCCGCCCAACAGCTATGACGTAGGCATGCTTTAAACCAATCAACTCCATTCCACGTTTCCATGGTTTATCGATCAAAAATCAAGTATATAAAATGTTCGACTCTTTGAAGGACTAATTAGCGGCTCTATCGATAAACGAAAAAGGATTTCTACGTCTCGCTCTGATACGATAACAGCTCTACGATGGATGGGAGAACAGCTTTGGACTACTTTGTTGGAGAAGGCTCTAGATGTACGATATGTGGCAAAAGACCTGAAGACAAACTAGCACTAGGTTGTTCACATAGACTCTGTTTGGATTGTTATGCCAAGTACAATACGGTGCTGGGACATGACTGCGACGTTCGGTGTCCGAACGGTTGCGAGTCCAGTAACCTGGATTTGGCAAAGTGTACGACCGCTACCGATCCCCTCTCTCCCGAAGGAGAAAATATTTGCAACGGACAGAAAGAGAACGAAGACAGTTGCCTGCTTGTAGATCTGACCAACACGAGATGCAGTTCTTGCGACTCCGAGGATGCCGTGGCTATTGCGTGCTGTGACGAATGTGACGGTTTTCTATGCGACGACTGCGTCGACGCGCATAAGAAACTTCGTCGCTTAATGAAAACACATCAAGTGATCCCTCTGGCCGATCTGGTGAGTGGGAAAGAACAATTCAAACAGAAAGTCCGACGGTGTAAGGTGCATCCGGAAGAAAAGCTCAGCTTCTTCTGTAGAACTTGTCGAGTCTCTGTTTGTCCAAGATGCGTCATCATCGACCACGAAAAAGGTCAGCACGACTGCGTCGAGATCACCATCGCCCAGAAGAATTTCGCGAATGAAATGACGAGTCTCGTTACAAAGTGCGAAACAAAAGTTCAGGAAATGACGGCGCAGTTGTCTCGCATTGAAAACGAACAGAGAGAAGTGAACATGGAGATCGACACTCTCGAGCAAATCATCAATAGCACAGCCGACGCCGTCATCGAAGCTGTAAATGCTGATCGCCGCAATCTTCTTGATGAATGCGATGCGGTCAAGCGCACTCTGCTGGGCAAGATAAAGAGCATTCACGCCGCAAACCAGATCGCTGTCGACAGATTAAACAGCGCCACGGGGCTCATAAGAGGCGACGATGGTAATCCAGGACTAACGCTGGAACATGCTAAGGCGGATCTTTTCTTCCAAAGGGTAGACGAGATCTTGGCCCGAAAGCCAAGCGATGGTCAAATGGAGGAGATAAAAGAGTACACGCGTCGCATGGGCTTTCGGCGAACGATGTCCATCTCTGAGCAGACAACATCCGTAGGCGAATTCTTCCAGCTCTCCGAGTGGGAGCTATCCCGTCAACACGACCTGCCATCAGCGGTGTCTGCAATGACGGTCTTCCCAGATGGACGACTGGCGATAGCACCAGAAGACGACGACGGACTCGTGGTCGTTCTGACGAACGGCTCTAAAGAGCGCGTTCTCGACGGGGTAAATGTGAAGCACATTGCGGCTTTGGCGGATGGACAGTTCGTCATCATCGACCATGAAAATCGTCTTCGTGCCTTTTCTTCCGAGGGCAAAGAGAATCTTGACTTCCGGTGCAGTCGACCAGAAGACGTACCGGACGAGAGTGTGCCGGTCTGCCTCACTGAAGGGTACACTCCTGAGAACATTCTGGTTGCATTCAGCGGAGTACCAGCATGCTACGCCTATTCGGTATCAGGAGGCGAGCCGCTCACCACATATTCAACGGGAACCCTCTGCCCACAGCATCTTGTTGTCACGCGAAACGAAAAACAAAAAATCGTTGCTGCAAATGCTGCGGAAATCATTGCAGTTGACATGTCAGGCAGTGTCATTTGGCGTATAGAAGAGAAGCAGGCGAGTTCCATTCGACCAGTCATCACCAGTGACCACGTCTTAATCGCGTCTCTTCAACTACAGGGCGACGACGACGAGCAAGATAGGAAAGCGGTGATGCTGACGATAGATCGGTACACGATCGAGGGGGAGTTGGTTGACTCTCTCGTCCAAGATGAACGTGTATTCATCGACAATAACAACGACTCGACCAAGCTGCAGCTGATCATGTTGACTAAAACAAAAATGGCTGTCAGCGTTGGTAGGCATTGCATGATGTTCAGCGGTCCACAAACCCTGAGCGACATCGCCAAGGATATGTGAAGTATGCATTTACGCATTTACCCTCTTCCCCATCGCCGTCCTCTCCCCGCCCTTACAGCTAGGTGGAAACGCCTGACGAAGAAATGTCTCTTATGATAACTGGACTTACAATCGACTCTAAGATACGAGACTAGACAAGAGAATGACTTTCGAAATGGACACTATTGGACTTACATGATGTAATTAATTGATACTTTTTTGTGTTTAAAAATTTCACTAAATGCGACTTCGACTTATGTAGAACTCACTGTATTGCATTGAGAACGAGCAAAAAATACGTGAATCTATAGCTGTTTTACAAAAATTACCAAAGAGGAAAGTAATTTTCAGCACATCAAAAATTAAACTTGAGAATAAAAGTGAAAACAAAATGAGATGCAACTGACTTTTTCCACATCTAAAACTACTCTACATTAATTTGACAAACCATGATTACTAAGTCAAACAGGCATATGAAATGCATTGTATAGGAATAGCGAAGAGCTCAGTAATACAATCTATGATTTGTTATCATGTTTATCAGAAATGTTCAACTCGAATGATATCCCAGTCATCTGTTTTAATTATCACTTCAAAAGGACGACTAATACAACATAATTTATCGGATCATGAGATAACATATTCTGCTGAAAGGTTAATATTCGTACCTTTATACAGGTCTGTCTGCCATACACATCATCTCTTCACGTCTCATTCTCTACTCCTGTTTGATTGCGTTTTCCATCTTTATTTTTAATGTTCCTATGACTCGGATTTTCAACATATGGTTATTTCTGGGTAGTTCTCTTTGATTACGCCTGAGCTTATACTTATGACATGTATGAGCTCCGTGTGTTCTCACCAAGACATCCATTGAGACTCGATATGTTGACTTTTTTTTTCTGATTTTCTCTGGTGAATTTTAAGGTCAAAGTGATAGAAATTAATTATATGAACTTGAAAACAAAACATTAGAGAAAGAAATGTGCAGCAATAATTGTGGATGATGTCCAATGTTCTTAAAAGTGAACACTAATCTGATGAATGTGCATTTGAATACAATGTACATTGAAATTTATACAAAATGAACACTATTCATTCAGAAAATTAAGAGCTTAAAAATGAAGTTGATTCGACATTGTATCAAAAAATGGTAAAATATGTTTGTTTGTTTTTTTCAAGATTGAAATACATGTTCGGCGTTTGGGTTGCAAATGCACATCTATTTATTTTCGCAAAATAGACAAGGTGTATTTTCTATTGAGAACTATTCACACTGCCACTAAATGGAGGCTGGCGAGTCAAATTGTATACTTTCACTGTAATACATTCAGGACTTCATATGAATGTGTCTTCGAAGTTATGGACATTAAAAATGTGCTGTGTGCAAACACAAAGTCTCATTATCATTGTTCTGAACTGTGCACTTAATCGAATTCTTAGTATGTGTGTGTGTGTGTGTGTGTGTGTGTGTGACTATAAATTGTTATCTTGATTCAATGCTTTGATTTGATATACATTGTAGTAAATTGATATACAACTGCATGTCTTTCTTCATTTGTTTATGCTGTGATTATTCAAGATATGTTAGCGATATGTTGCTCCCATTTTCTCCTTGTACACGTAGGCTACTAAATCCAACAAAACGGGAAATGTATATAGAGAAGTTATTATGCACATATGGTGCATTTTTACTAAGATAGCGGTTATTCATCATAAGTCTTTATAACGTGGTTTGTTAGTGCGCTTTTATTCAGTCTTGCATGTAGACCTACTGGGCAGCTACAATGAGATAATCGAGTGCAAATACAAACATACAAACATTTGAAGGATTGTATGTATGTTCACATGAATTGAAAGGAAAATTTTGAAAACCTCGCATGGATCACCATTAATGTAATTATTGCTCAATGGAGTTCGACCTGCAAAGCTTTGCACTTATGAATATCAAATTAATTAGAAGGTCATTCACATAATGGGGGTGCTTGTAACAAAAAGACAACCAGAGTAAAGTTTGCGTTGATCAGCAGCTTTCATTATTACTTGCTGTCTGAACCAATGCTTGTTCCAACTGCTTACGGTTTTACAATGATAAAGAAGATTTTCACTCATTCTGCCAACCTACATCTTTCTCTTTAAACATGAACGTTCTGGATGACATAACTGACGATTTTTTGTTTGTTTGTTTTTTCGTGTTGCCCATCAATTCTAGATTGTGTGGACCACGAAAACATGACCACAAAATAACATAAACAGAAAAGATATCATGTGCATCGAGAGGAGACACAAAATGCCAAAGACATGAAAATATTGGTCAATGCATTATGAGAGTACCTGACATTTCTTTCGTTCTACAGGGGGTGCAGTTGTAATGTTCTTATTCTTTGTCAAACATCATTTTTGTATAATGTCTAGTGGAATACGGGAAACAATACATGTACAGTATAATCACTTTGGGTGACTTTATTCCGTGCGTCGTCCAGAGTGTGAGGAACAGAAAAAACCCCTGAAGGATACACAGAATAATAATAATAATAACAAAGGTGTAACCCACAGATCAATGGGTGAAAGGTTGTTAGTGTGTGTGTGTGTGTGTGTGTGTGTGTGTGTGTGTGTCTGTCTGTGTGTATATGTTTTTTCCTAACACGCACACGTGTCATGACGTTCTTTTTAATTCCACAGCAGAACAAAAGCTGACCTTGAAGTGGTGTTTGTACAGGCCTTGAGGTTCCTTCCTGTTGTCTGAACTATAGACAATTCTCGAACCTATGCAACAATCAGAATCTAAAATTGAGTTATTGTCTACCGTGGGACGTATTGCTCATCCATTATTGTAACTTTGAGGTTTGCAAAAATGTTTACAAGAATCCTAGGTCCAAGGCAAACATGTCAATGAACAATACTGGATTCTGCCACTGCTAAGACATATACGTACATGACGTGTTGGCAGAAAATGCTATTGAAAGTATCACTATACTCCAAAGCCTTGAATAGTGGTATCCTTTTGTTGTCAATTTTGTGTGTGTACCAGAACCGATGATTTGAACGTCATGTTGTCATGCTCAATACAGGACACTGCTATCGGCAGGGATGTTGTGGAAGGGATGTGTAAAAATAAACCCATTCCCGCTGTTAAAACCCATACTATATTTCACACATGCAGACCACAACATGCTCCATGACGTACTGACCCACATGTGGCTTTCGGAAGGCCTTGCACCATGATTTTCATCAACATTCAAAAATTCACACAAAAAAAGCTTCTATCATCCCGGCACTTGAAAATGATCACATTCACAGTTTAAAAAGAGCAATAAAACCTTTTGTTTCTATTCTCCTGAGTGGTAGTTTATTCTCTACGATCAAAGAAATGACTATATCCTAATCCATTCTTTCACAAGTCTCTGAAATGCACACATAACAGATCACCTTCATGAAGGCTTAGTGAGGTGAGGATTCAGCTTTCAACTTTTTGAGAGATACTTAAAAACCACTTTACAAAATGTTAAAGGGCATACAATTCTAAGAGGAATTACTCTTAGAATTATATGCTCTTTTTTAATATTTCATAAGAGGTTTGCTCATTATCTAAAAAAAAAAAAAAAAATCATCATTATAAGAAGTTGGAAACCTGAAGACCCATCTCAACCAAGACAGTACCATCCCTTTAACTTTGCGGGTAATGGTTATTACTCTGAAGGTTCATTATTTCCATGGTTCATTGTACCAAAACTCACAAATTCTATGTATGTAGATGTTTGTTGCTCTAAAAACGAAAAAGGGATTGATAACCTGAATATTTGTGGTCTTATACCAAAAGTTCATTTGTCCCAAAATGAAAGAAGATTTTGACTTCCCAAACTTGCTTAATTTTCAAAGTAATAAACCTTTGGAATAACAAACCTTACTTCGTATTTGGATGAACTAATCTCCCCCCCCCCCCCCATACATGTATTTAGACTAACAAATCTTTGGTTTAACGAACCTTATCTCATTTTAAATACTACTGAACCTTTGGAATAATGAATCTTCAGAATAACGAACTGTAGCCAACTTTGCAATAGAAACAATTCTCATTGATAAATACATGCACATTATTTAATCATGGAACAGCACATGCCAACCCCCCCCCCCAAAAAAAAAAACAACAAAAAAAAACAACAACAAACAAACAAACAAACAAACAAACAAAAAACAGTTGACTATAAAAGAAGATACGATAAGCTGCATGATCATAATGTGGGTAAATTGTGTGTTTTATTGCATTTGGGGACAGGTCAATGTCGGAGTACATCCAAACTGATTACCCCTCTTTGCTAAGGTAAACAAAGTAAGTGGACTGTACTGTAAAAAACAAGAACCATCTGAAGAACAACAAGACAGGAACAGGAATAAGATGGATGGTAACAAGAATATAAGAAAGAGGAGAAAGAAAAAGAAAGATGACCAGGATCACAGGTTGAGTATATGATGTTTCTTGTAACATAAGACAGTTGCATGCTGACAGAGATTTCTAGTAAAACTTAAAGGGTGAATGAAACCCCTTGACACATGTTGATTGAGTGAATGCAGCAATATCAGCAGAATACAACTGTGAAAGTTTGAGGAAAATCGGAAAATCTGCCCAAAAGTTATGAATTTTTGAAGTTTTGGTGACGAGAACACTGGATCAGAAGATTACTACAGATCATGACATCACATGTGCACGATCTTGAAAATTCAAGATATTTTCACCTTTCTAGCATAATGAAAGAGCACCAGATTTATGTCTTTCAGAAAGCAGGAGGACTAATATGACACTGGACATACGTCAGTAACAAGTTCAGGGATTCTGTACTTTTCGTATGAAACAATATTTTGTGGAATTTTCTCTATATTTTCTTAATATCGTAGTGCATAATTATATGACATCACGATATGAAGTAGTCTTCTGATCTAGCAATCTCGTCACCAAAAATGTACAAAATTCATAACTCCTGAACAGATTGTCCGATTTCTCTCAAACTTTCACTGTTGTACTGTAAAAGTGGACATTTTTGCAGTGTAGAAATTTTCGTACATTTCGCGCAACCAGAAGCTGGCACAAAAATAAAAGCAGGCGAATATTTTTGCTTGCCATATGTTCCAGCAGTTGATGTCTTGATTCCGCAGAATTAAAAACACACAAAATTTGTCTTACGTGGGAGAGCGCAAAAAATTAGTCTCACAAAAATATCCACTTTTACAGTATTCTACTAATATTGCTGCATTCACTCAATCCATAGGCCTATGTATTTTTGGGTTTTATCCCCCTTTAATCCAACGTCATCAGCACCACAGTACACGTCCTTTGATGAGTTGCTCCATGTTTTATCTGCACCACCATCATAATCAGTGCAATAAGTTGCTCATCTCAGTTCTGTGGCAAATAAGATGTTTCAGTACCACTGCTCTGTGAGACACATTCTACTCAGCAAATGTGATATTTCACACTCATTTTGATCTATGTTAATCATATCTAGCTACCTTCAAGGTTTGGTTGTGTGGAGGTTAAGTCTGCGATCACCAAGCAAAATTTTTCATAAAAGTTACATCTTATACAAAATTTGTCTTACGTGGGAGAGCGCAAAAAATTAGTCTCACAAAAATATCCACTTTTACAGTATTCTACTAATATTGCTGCATTCACTCAATCCATAGGCCTATGTATTTTTGGGTTTTATCCCCCTTTAATCCAACGTCATCAGCACCACAGTACACGTCCTTTGATGAGTTGCTCCATGTTTTATCTGCACCACCATCATAATCAGTGCAATAAGTTGCTCATCTCAGTTCTGTGGCAAATAAGAAGTTTCAGTACCACTGCTCTGTGAGACACATTCTACTCAGCAAATGTGATATTTCACACTCATTTTGATCTATGTTAATCATATCTAGCTACCTTCAAGGTTTGGTTGTGTGGAGGCTAAGTCTGCGATCACCAAGCAAAATTTTTCATTAAAGTTACATCTTATATACTTCTACACGCTCTTTGTGGGCTGGCACTACAGAGTAACAAAGCTATGATGTCACAGTCTTTTGTGAGTGCTTGGGTTGAAACAAGAAGTGAGCATGGTTAGCAACAATAGCATTCAGATATTCAGGCCAGGTGAGGTTGTTAAAGAACCAGTTTCCATGGTGATAAATGACTTTGCCATCACATGTTGGTAGGTCTACTCTATAAATTAGTCAGCAGCTGGCAGTGAGTCAAGTGAGCTTCACAATACTTTTGATGTCAACATTGTACATTTTTTCCCCTTTCCTCAAATATAAACATCTGTGAGAAATCAAAGACAGAAGCCCTAATAAATACTAACCCTTTGAGTGCTGGGGACTTTGGAATGTGTGCAATGCTTTGAGGTTTTCTGTGCCAAATGGTACTCAAAGCACATAAAGGGTTAATCACTGATGATCAGCATTATCAAACTTTGTTGGCCTAATAAACTGCAAATCCGGGTAAATCTTCTTGCAAACAAAAAGGGTGATTTTTGCATTACAGTGGTAATCTTGATATACCATTGTATCATGATTATTGCAGTGATGTTGTGGTCTTGTGCTATTTCAGTATAATGACCTCAATCACATAATTTTCAAGGAAACATTCACCTTACTATCAATTTACCTAAAAGAGAAGATATTATGAGTGTCTATATCCTCCTGATACTTTACTTGAAAAAATATCAATTTTCTGTGCATTAGTCTTCCATAATATCTGCAAATAACTGTCCATATTTCAGTTAGAATTTTATTACCTTCATGAACAACCATTTGCACATTTTACCTGTCACCTCTCTTTTGCATTTTTTGGGCAATCATCTTAAAAACATTTAACTGCTGCTCTCTCTCTGTTCTCCACAAAAGACAAAGTATGATGTTTTCTTCATCATATTCATGAGTAAGCTTTACATTAAATAGTGCTTCATAACGAGAAGGTTAATGAAAGACAGGTCAGTTGCTTCTTTAGTTATCAGTATTGCATGTCATAATTCTGCAGCTAGATGTCTGTCCCCCTTACCAACACCTGTGATAATGAGGGCATCCGACCAGAGGACCCGCCCCAGCAGATGCCACGACCGTTTCCACGCCCCCGTCTTGGCTGCCATGCAGTCATAGACAGGATGCTCGCTTGCTTCTCCTAATTTCTCAACATCACTATCATCCTGCTGGTGAGCAGGAGAGCATGTTCCTGGCTGCAGCCCTTGATTTATCCTGATCTGGGCTGTAAACTGTGATAGACCCTCAGACAGGATGCTGCAGACGAGTGGCTGGCTTGAGTGAAATTCACTTCTCGTATCCTCACCTAGCAATTCAAGGAGAGGTCAGAGGTGAAGACACACAGAGAATTTACTGCAAGAGGTACTGCAAGAGGTCTCCTTGTCTTTGTGACATGCTACCTCATTTCAATCGTGTTGTTGTATTAATTTTGGATATTCCATTCTGCCATCATCCCTCAACATATGCTCCAATGACAAACTCTTAATGAACTCAGAGTTTTACATTATCACATTCCTCTGATGTCACGATAAAGATACTTTTGCAGCATGCACTAAGCAAGTTACAAGTGGAGGCTCAATGACCTTATTTACGTCGACAATTTCATGTCATTGCTTTCTCATACTATTGAATCATTGTGCAAGTATATTCATCTTGTATGAAAAATGGTTGTAATTTCTGCACTATATCCAAGAATTGGTGTAGATCACATTCATTGCTGTCTGAGGCGATGTAAAAAACAAATAGCATATAGTCTTTACATGAGCAATGGAACAAGATTTCCCATGTGGTGAGATATGAAATGCTATGCTGACTAATGCATCTCATATTTTACCTCATGCAAAATCTTGAACCATTGCACACATGACCATTTACTATTTGTATAATATAAGAGCTAAGTACTACCAGGATGGATGCATCAACAAAATTTTAAATGTTCATGTTTTTGACAAGATCAGAAGTGTCTTTCACAAATAACAATACGAGGATGTGGTAGTTTACAGATGACACTGAAACTCGGCAAAACAATTACTTGTAAAGAATACAGATCCTATTCTTGGCTAAAACTGTGTGAGAATGATGATGCCTTGTCAGTAAGAAGCCATTTCCTACCTTACAGGAAACAACAAAACAAAGATGAAGCAAGAGACTGAGGATGTTTACAGATATCTTCAAAGGTTCATTTCTTTAATTATATTGTGCTCCACACTGTGTACTTGTGACAGCTTACCAAATTAATAGGCTGCAATGAGAAGTACCACATGTGTCAAGGCAAAGTTTAAAGCTTGCAGCTAATTTGTTTTCTCAAGGAAATGGCCTAGGATGAGATAACAATCACTCTTCAGGTATGCTATTGTTTATCTGAAAGGTGACTAAGACCAAGGCTTACTACAACCGGTAGGAGTGAGGTATCAAAAATATTGTGACAACCTAGCACACAAGGACAAGGAACATCAACACTACATATGCTTCATCCTCCGGTGTTGTTAAAGACCTAATAAAATGCTTGCAAAATTTTTTAATATGCAAAAGAAATGTAAAATATATGTCATGATTATCAATGTAAATATGTTGTCAGTGTCGTTCCGGTTTTCATCGCTTCTAGAAACTCCCCCAAATATCACATTTTTGGAGGACCCCGTTGCAGCTTTTGCGAAAAAGATAGTCACGTGACCAACACCCCTGAACCGATTGATGACGTATAAGCACGGAGTTGTGCTCAGTTAGCAGACGCCGCTCAGCACAAGCACTCAGATTACTAGCTTGGTACACGCGCGTACACGATAGCTAGCCCGGCCAGGCCCGGGCCCCGCGGGATGTGCGCTCCCGGTCGACACACTGACTGTCGACATGTACGCATTACCACGTACATTATCACTAAGTTAGCTTGCACAGATACCTGGTACCTCGAGCATAATGTCTTCCCCTATATGGGTAAACTTCGACATTGATGATGATGATGAAGACTGCAGCTCTGACGACAGCGGAGAGGAAGAGGAGGCACATGAAGTTGAAGGGGAAGATGGGGAGGGAGAGGCAGCCGATGAACCAGAACGTTATCGTGGGGCTGCACCTTATACCGATATGAACCAGCTGCATCTCCCCCGCTGCCAGTGCAAGAGCGTATGAACATGGCACCAAGCCCGAGAATAGACCTCACGGAAACGATCGCCTGGGAAATACAGAGTGGTATGTCTGGTATGCCCCCATGTAGTTTAACGTTAGAAAGGATACACTGTATTCTACATGACTGACATTGTAAGTTGTAACTGTCTAGTAAGTAGATTAGAAGAACAGGCCCAGCTCGCTCACAAAGTGAGCGGCTACTCCGGCCGCGGCAGCAAGCAAGCGGGAGCGTCCCGGCCGTGGCCTGGCCCGTCGGCCGGCGCTTACAAGTTAAACTACCAGTAGTAGTCTAGTAGTAGATCTAGTAGCAGTCTACTAGTAGTTATAATAGTCTACTAGTAGTAGTCTACTAGTACTACTACTAGTAGTGTACTATTACCACTACGGCACTAGGTCTAGTAGACTAGTAATTAGCAGAATTTTTGGTAGTAATACGTAGTACAGAGGCTACACTCTAACGATTAACGGTTAGGGGGATATGTTGTTACCAGGGTGGGTCGTGGCTAAAAAAAAAAATTAAGAAAAAAAGCCTAACACGTTAACCAGTTTCCCATAGTCGGTTTCTGCAATATGATCAGTAATTTAATCTAAGAAAAACGATACCAAGAATGATCGTCAATTTCGGTCGAGTAGTTTTTGTTTTATGCTAAAAATCATACTGTGGAAGGAAGCCCAAACGCCGTGACCGATGAATGCCACGGTGGGGCTGGATTCACGAGTAGGTCTAGGCCGGCAAGTCGCCGTAGTATTAGTACAGACACGCAGTGGTGGTGGGGCTATCGTGAAATAGGCCCCACCGCAGTCACGCGTGCACCGTACCCGTGCGTTTTATAGCAAACAAGGGTAGGTCCTCCTAGGGTTTAGGGTTAGGTAGGGTTGTATTTATGGTTAAATTGGCCGTTAAATTAGTCGAGCCGAGGGCCATATTATGAAGTCATTTTCGCCGCATTCACGAGTATTCACTGTGGAAGGCAGCCCCACCGCCGTGCTTACCTACCGAGATGAACGCCACACGGTGGGGCTGAAACAGGCGAGTCGCCGTATTACTATTAGTACAGGCACGCAGTGGATATCCAAGCGTACCACAGTTGTAATCTGTATTATTGGCAGTATTAAATCCGATACAGTTCATTAAATATTCTTTTGTCTAAAGGCTTAGCCAATGACAATAGTGCAGCGCAGCACCTGCTATGCGCTCGCTAGCTCGCTCCCCCGCCAGCGCTAGCCAGTGCAGCCGCCGCTGCCGGCCGCGCGCCGGCTGTCGCGCGCTGCGCTGCGCTAGCATAGCCTTGCCAGCCGTGCTCGCTGGCTACGGCTAGACTGGTCGTGAACGACTCCGTTCTTAGACGTCATCACAATTTAGAAGTGATAGTGCGCCGCATGCGGTGAAAGTATAGCAAGTTTTCCAAAACCGAGGAAATTGCATCCATTATGTTAACAAATATAGAACAAAATTCAGAACAGTAAAAAAACCCGCACAACCATAGAATTACTTAGAATTTAACATTTAATATTATTACATCATTGAGAAAAAAATGCCTAAACCATTTTATTAGGTCTTTAATGTTGTTTAATTGGTGCATTTGTGTGTTATATCACATGAGAATTTGCAGTTGTTCCGGCACCTAAAATGTAAAGATATCCAGCAAGTGTGCATGATTTTAAGGCATACACTTGCTTTGCAGATGACATCACTTCATTTCCAGCCAAGAACACTATTAACAGAACTGATTTGCAAAAGAGAGATAAATTATGTGTGTGTGTGTGTGGGGGGGGGGGGGGAGCAGGGCTGTCTGACAGATTTTTGCTCATCATCATTAGAAGAAATCAATTCAGCTGCCTGTAACATATGCATTTAGGGATGGTATACTATTGGTAGATATGAGGATTGGGCTTCTAACATTTTGTGAGATACCAAGAAACCACTTATGAAATACTACAGAGCATACCAATCTAAGAGGAATTCAAAGTTTATCAAGTGAAAATCGGTTTTGGAATGGCTGAGACATCCAAAAACAAAGTGAAACAAAGCAATCCTAATAAAAGGTGGGTCCCACCTTTTATTAGGATCACTCTGTTTTGGATATCTCAGCCATTTCAAAACTGATTTTCATCACATAAACATTGAATTCCTCATGGAATTATGTGCTCTTTCATATTCCATAAGAGGTCTCTCATTATCTCACCAAATAATGTTAGAAAACTGAAGTTTGATCTCAACCAAAACTATCCGATCCTTTAAAGTACTTGATATGTGGAGCTACACAGAAATATCCAGTAGATAAGGTTAACATGTTTTTTGTGTTTTGGAAACAAGAGTTGTGAAACGAATAAGCAATAGTACAACGTTATCATATCACTATACCTGTTCAGTAATGTAAGATGTCAATGTCACCTTTTTTTTTTCTTCTCTCTCTCTTCAAGTTTACTATTTTTTCTTCCTCTCATTATACTGGCCAGGTTTATGGTCGCTTATTTGAATGTGTTTGTTCATCTTTAAAGGTACAACCCTGTGAATGCATACCATGTGCACTAGTCCACATCATGTGATTATAAACACAAATGAGCTAAAAAGGGGAAGGTGCAAACATGCATTGTCAGCTTGGGTGTAGAAGTAAGTGTATCCATAACGCCGGTATTCGTTTACGAATCGATTACATAATACCCAAACGCAATATAATATGGGTTGCGATATGCAATGCGGAGTATATAGATGTGTATGCTTCTGTGGGAGTATGAAAATATGTGATGCATGTGCCAAAGTTTTTGCCAAAGGGAGATGTACGGTCTATGTGAGGTGTAAAAATGTCGAGTGTGTTCAAAAGTGTAATTGTATCTGTTTTTATTTGTATTACATGAATGTTTTAATGTCTGACGGTTTTTTAATGTTATATCTGTGCTTCGGAAATTGAGTTATGAAATGAATAAGCAATGTTATGTTATTATATGACTATATATGTTCTGTAATGTAAGTTGTGGTTTTTTTTAATATGTAATATGTATGTGATATTGTTTTGATATGTTGTATCACTGTGTAAACTACCTCAATTCGGCCTTGTTAGGCTGCCATGGTAGTTATCTTTTAAACCATGAATAAATAAATAAATAAATAAATAAATAACATTCAATACCCTTATGATACAGAAAAAGTTTGTCTGATGAATGAAGTGATAATACTCTGGTTTGGTCATTGAATGAATTCCAAACTCACCACAAAAATGCCCAGCGATTATTTCCTCGACGTCACCTCTGCCAGGAAGTACCTTCCCATCATGCAACGCCCCACGTAGTCTTGCCATGCATGCTGTGAATCTCTCTTTTACACCAATCAGGAGTGGTTCTGATGGTCCACACACAACAGCAGTCTGATTACAGAGGGAGTAAGAGAGTCATAGGGCACTCATCACCAGCTAAATCAAACCAAGTAGAATGATGTGCATTCCACCGGTAACTGGCCAACCAATCAGTACACTGTGTGAGCTAAGCTTCTTAATATCATATATCCCTCCTCTGAAGTCCTTGTATATTTTTGTATTAAAAATGGCATCAATAAAATCATATTTCGTAATTCACTTGAAACTGCAGTCATGCATTTCATTGTTAAAGGTCAAATGCATTTTATTGGTCTTTTTGAAAGTTGCACAGGTTTTTCTTGTCACGTCAAATACAATAGAGTTCATGGAGCAGGCATAGATTGTATCCAGAATCAGAAATCATGCAGATGATATATCTAACCTCCACTATATGATAAAGCTCTTTCCAGAAAAATGGTTATCCTTCCTCATTTTCACTTCAGTAGGTTTATTTAAAGAAGAATTAAAGTTAATCTTCTGTCTCACGAAGCAAGGCAAACATGCAAATCATTTTTTGTGCTTACCTCGCTTCGTGAGACAGAAGATTAGCTTCAATTCTTTCAGTTACTACGATGATGTGAACATCTCCCGTACTATAGGTTTATCTACTTATTCTCACCATCATTCCACCGAGAGTTGTCAATTTGATGTGGTGTTTGATCCCTGGATCACTTGATCTCCAGATCTGTCTGCCATTATACCCTGGCATCCAGTAAGACACCTTCAGAGATCTACAGACATCATCCTGGGAAAAAGATAATGTCAAGATCACACTACAACTATGGAGTCTACTATAACTTTGAGGTGGATGCGCAGATGTTTCTATTGCAAGCTGTGGCCACACTGACAAAACTTCTTGAAGTTCTCATAAGTTCTCAAAGTCTGGTCAGTCATGACCTCCTGACATAGTTTGTCAATCTATGAAATCTTCAAGGGAGCTTAGAAACATGTATGCACAAAGAATATCAAGGATATCCAACATCAGAAAAAATGGCAGGACAAATTCAAGAAGTTTGTGATGTGTCAACCTTAAAGTCTATTTTCTGATTTCATATGCTACATGGACTACCAGTTTACCTGCATCAATCTTGTTTTCACATAACATTCCAAACTTCTTGTATTTCAAAATAAGGGCTAGATAAAATTTAAGTACAGCTGTATATACATACAGGCAGAGAGTTCTTTTCATAGACTGACTGATCATATCAATATAATTTTGTATGATGTTTATCGAAAAGTCTGTGGGTGGGGTGGGGTGAAGGGATGGAGGTGGGGTGCACTCATTACCTGTAAAGCATCAGTGACATAGGTGAGAACGGTGGACTTGCAGACAGCAGCAAGCATCTGTAGGACTGTGTAGGGAACGTGGTGTAAAACAAGCCTTTGCTGGAGACGACCATCATCAAGAAACAAAGCATCCACAGATCCTCGTACAATGAGCACGTCCACACCAAGCTGCAATGAATAGTCATCAAATTTTCCACAAATACATCAGCACGAAAATCAGTCTTTCACATATCAAGATATCTTTTCTGTTGCCCCCACCCCCACAAAACACACCAAAAGCTTGGTTTGCACAATTACATGATTGCATTTCTAAGTCATTTGGAAAGAATATATTATCTGATAAACTGAGAGTATCTGTGTTACGTAATGTGTAAACTCCCTCCCCCATCGACTCCTGCAAATAAATAATAATTATAAAGTGCTATCAAAGTTGCCAAAATATGTCAAACTATAGGAAATTTTCTAGCATGCATGTGCCATCCTAAAAGAAAATATTCATGGCTGTACTACTTCACTTACCATCAGAGAGAAAACCATCCCAATTGTGATATAAATATAGCAGAAAACAAGATAATTTGCACTGTCCTAGATGAATTACTCCATGAAGAGAAGTCTGTGAAAACACACACATTTAACACATTAAAAGTAACTTGTTAAGCCTGTTTATTCTGCACTAAACAGGACATAACCTGGGTGACTAAATTGGTCATTTGCTTTTGATTACTTTGGGCAGTTATTGCAGCTACTGGAAGAAAACTGAGAGTATTACTGCACCTTGTCAAGACAACTGAAGATATTTTCTGCCCACAGCAATTCTTTCGAGTCATTTCTCAAATGTGCGTTTGTCGAGACAGTTGTAGTCTTGAGACTCTTCTTGAATCCACGGTGTCGATAGGTGGCCGAAATATCACCATTGACAAGCTGGAGAAAAAACAGAAAAACAGTCAAACATACATCATCAAACACCAATCATGCCTTCTCACACAAATCTGCAAAGACGACCATCATTCTTGGTGTGCATGTTGCTCACTTTTGACAAAATGTTCATAGTTTACATGAAGAAGAGTGATTATTTCATGAAAGCACTGACATGCAGCATGACAAAGTTGTTCAAGCCAACAGTTACTGGAAAGATTGGAGTTACTGGAAAGATTGGAGGTTGACTTCTATTAATTTTACCTACGTAAAAGACAACTCTTGGCTGACAGGATAGCACTGACTCAATACATTAACCTTTCAGTGGACATTGATTTCCATATTTACAAGCAAATCATCCACAGTTAATTTATCTGGCAACAATCAGAACTTGAAGGTGATAATCCCCCAAGCACAGATATGTATTACCATCAATGTTACATCATAGATACCAACTGCCCCCTACCCCCTACAACATCTGTTACGTTGCGGTTGAAGTTTAGGTCCATCAGTGGTGCATCGATGGAGCAGAGATAAAGATCTACCATAACTCAAAGCCTTACCAAAGCCTGTAGGTTCTTTCCTGTCAGGGACTGCAAGTTTTGTATCTGGTCTTCACATAGCGGCAGGATCAGGCCTTCCACAATGCCAGAAGCCGAGGATGGGGGACCAACCAGCGTCTGAATGTGCACCCTGTCACCATCAAACTCACCTCTGTTCAACATGTGGAAACAACAGTGCATCAGTGGTATTTTTGATACATAGTGTAACACTCAAAGTCCACAACCATCCTCAACGATTTTTTTTTCTTTTGAAATGGTAATGTTACTATGAAATGTGTTGTGTCAAAAAATATAGATTCCTCTGTAATGATGCTGCATTTTGATGAACACCTACAGGGTGCATAAGATGTTTGCAGTCTATGCAATATGTCTTGGCCTATATAGAATCCAGGGTTTTATCAAGTAAGATTAGTTCTTTGGAGGATCATGAAGTCACTTTAGGGTCCAAGACATTAATGTGTCCTCTCTTCATCTAGCCAAATGTCTTATTTACAAGTATGGTGAGTATGGTAAGGACATGTCAAGTCACTTTGTTTATTAAATCAAACTTGCATAATATTAGGTTTGCAAAATTATGAAATACAGAGAAACTTTGGGGAAAGAAAAATTAGTTTGAGGTGTGAATTTTCTTCAATCTCTCTCCCTCTACAAATGAAAATTCAAAGATCGCAACTGCTGATCTGTAATTTAACATTTGAAGAAATTTTCACACCTCAATCTTCACCCCCTTGGATTAATATTCTCTTGCATTCTAAAATTAGTTTGTTGTTTAATAAGATTTTGACATATCAGTGTTCTTTATAACAAGAGCCCATCACATTATATCAAGCCACTAAATAAGCCCAAAAGATTTGCTAGTGATTGTAAGAAGATTAGTATTCATTGCAACCTGATAGCCAACTGTAAAAATTCATGATAAAGAAATGAAATACCCAGGATTCACTCGAAGTCAAATAATTTGCTGGTTGTAGTGACTTGTATATTAAGTGCATCTACACTGACAAACTTACCTGAAAAACTGAGGATCTACTGACAATTGCTTGTGGTAAACCTCCAAGGCTAGCTTCATCTCTACTTCAGCACCATGTGATAGACCATAACTGCAAGAAAATGTCAAAATACATACATTTTTTACAAAATATAAACATACATTCAAAGATGTCAGGTAATATCTGTAGTGCAAATAGGTGGGAAAGGTGAAATATTGTTAATTTGCATCAATGACACCACTATGCCATGAGAAACACCAGTAAGCAACTATAAGCTGAAATGAGGAAGGTGAAATGATTAAAGGGGAAGGCTAGTAACTGATCAGTGGGAATCAGTGGAAATGCTGGGAGATGATTGTTCCAATCCTTATGGGATTCATTCAAGAGTTCATTGTATATCTATTATTGTGTGAAAATGATTTGCTTCAGAATGGTCTCATATTCAAGTAATGTGCAGTTTAATGCTTCCAGGTTAGCGTCCCTGGTCAGTGACGGAGCATTAATCTGCACATTACTTGAATATGAGACCATTCTGAAGCAAATCATTTTCACACAACAATAGATACACAATGAACTCTTGAATGAATCCCATAAGGATTGGAACAATCATCTCCCAGCATTTCCACTGATTCCCACTGATCAGTTACTAGCCTTCCCCTTTAAGTGTATCAGTGTACTTCTTCTGTAAGGCATTTGTTATGGATACATATCGTATTGCCAATTCATTGTTCTGTGAAGGAAGATTGAAATAAAGGAGAGTTCCGCAAGATGGATGAACCGGTCATACACCTTGTTTAAGAAGCTGGGTTATTTATGGTCATGATGGTCTTGTTTTCAGTCCATATAATACATACAGTGTATATATTAATACATATATAAATGATATATACATATATAAATACATATATAAATAATATATACATATAAATACATTTATGAGATGTGCAAAGTACTCTGCTGAATACTATGCCAGTGGAAGTCTACTGCATGATGTAATTATTAGAAAACAGTAATACAAAGCTGCAGATATATTATAGTTTTGTAGGCTGAAGTGATAGGTGTTGATGCTCACAGGTACTGTACGTCATGAAAGTAAAGTAAAACATATAGAGTGAATTGCATTGCACAGAGTGTGGTCAAATACATCTAATCATTCAAAACTCTCAGAAAGAGAGGCGTGAAAGAATCAAGTATCGATGCCATTTTTGCAAGATTCAGGATAGTTTTGATGAGACTGGATAATGACCAGTCTCTAGATTTCTGGCACTATCTCTCAGAAAGAGAGGCGTGAAACAGAAAGAGAGGCGTGAAAGAATCAAGTATCAAGATTCAGAATAGTTTTGATTGGACTGGATAATGACCAGTCTCTAGATTTCTGGCACTATCTGTAAGTAAAAAGGCCATTTCCAATATAATTGAAACTGTAAGTAACTTTTATCTTACGAAAATCTATGAGCACAACAACAACTACCCATGAATAAGACATAAATCATTGAATGGAGCTTTATCAGAAGTCCTATGCTCTCCTCTCCACGGTCCTTTACAAAGTAGTAGCATGATTTATTTATCAGTACCTGAGTTCTTCCAAAGAGGATACACCACTCTGTCCCACTTTCTCCATGCTCCCCATGCTTCCAAGTCTGCCATCCATGTCATGGTCTGTTCTGCGTCCTTTCACTCCTCCTCCACCTCCTGTCTGCAACTTGTGTAGAGATTGAGCACCCAGTCTCCTCTCTGCCATCACCTGCTTACTTGTCACAGAACTTGAACTATTGTCATTGGCCAGGAGGTGTCTACTGAGGATCCGCCCATGGCTTCTGGAGGCTGGGACTTTCGGAGAGTCTTGAGGTTTGCTTAGAGAGGGCATCTTTGTGCCAAGAGACAGAAACACACCATCCATATCACTGGTGACAACATGGCTACTTTTTGTATTTTCATTCACCACTCGCCCCGCTGCTGGAGAAGAGTGAAGTGACGATATACAGGAATCTCTTGTGGGCCTTTTAGCGATGGAATGTACTTCATGGAGCATGGCAGATAACTGCTGGAGCTGGCTCTTCGGTTTTCCAGAGGCTGTCCCACTCTGGGATGTGGCTAAACCATTTACACTCACACAGCCTGGTTTTCCATCGTGCAGGCACTCCCCTTTATCAGTGCTGCTACCATAGTTACCTGCAGCACAAGTGTCATCTCCTCCTAGGACTGGCAGTCCAGGGTTTCCATCTCTTGACAGGAAATTGACAGTTACACCTTCTTGGTTTGGTTCCTTGTGGCCCTGCCTGGGCTTGAGGGACAGGGGTGCTACTCCACTGAGGTCCTTATCGGTAGTGTGGTGCAACTCAGTACCACTTTCACCACTACTTTGCATTCTTGAGGGATTTGTGGCTGCAGCAACAACTGAACTCGATTGCGCTCTGCCTGCATGCTCCTTACACTTGGACTGCATACCATCAACATCGTCGCCCTCATGTCTGGTAGTGCTACTGTTTGAGGATCCCTGAGCTTTGATGCACAGCAATTCATCCTCTTGCGAGTGCTGGTACCCTCCTGACAAAGACTTTTCTCTATGAGAGTTGTCATCATCACCGGTCTCAAAGAACCAGCTGAGATCCTCATCAATACTCTTCTCCACTGCATCGTCATCTCTCGATGAATGTAAGGTCACTGGCGCCTCTCTCCATCCTGACGGATCGCCTTCTGGCGCATTGATGGCATTCAATGCCATGGAGTTTGACAAATGATCAGGATTGCAATTGTTGCTATTGTAATTGGGGTTGCCTGGGTTAAAGTTGACATCACATTGTCTCCTGGGTACACTGAAATTACTGGTTCCTTCCTCACCGCCAACTTTCCTCTGTATTAGATGCTCACTTCTGCCTACAGAATGAGTAAAACTGGTATGAGTGGTCCTTCTGCTTTTCCGAAAAAACTCTGCGTTGGGTTGACGAGAGGAAAAGTGCAAAGGAATGGCATTCTTGTCTGCAATCTTCAAGCATTCTGCGATGAAAACATCTCCGTACTTGATGATTTCATCAATCGGTACTCCCTGTGGTAATGAGAAACAAAGTCATGCATTTAAATAATCCTGCTCTAGGAACACAAACTGCATGATCAATCTGCAAATCTATCTCAAATAACATCAACCCTTTCTTCATCTTCTGTTGTACTTGGGTTGTGAAGTACCATTTTTTTTTTTTTTTTTTTTGGGGGGGGGATAGGTGAGCAGAGTTATGAGGAATGAGAAAGGAATGTTTGATAAATTTCTGGAGCTAGACTGTAATATTTTGGGTCACCAAAATATTTGACAACATACCTAAATTTAAATCTTGTCACCTTCATCTAACAGTTAATATTTTTGTGTGAGGACACAAAGTGCTACTAGGGCCAAGGAAGCAAAGGCACCAAAAAAAAAAAAAAAAAATAAAATTACCTTGTCAAGCAGAATCTGCACTTGTCCAGCCCACAGGCCAACAAGAGTGACCAATGTAGAGCAGCCAGATCCATGGACCTTGTATTGAGATAAGCAGGTCTCTCTGACCAACTGACCAACAGGGTGCTTCAACAAAATATGGAGGGGAAATATAAGAGACAAACATGATAGCACAAATGTGAAGACAAGAGATGGGGCAATGAAAATTCAATTAGTATATCAGTGAAGTAATGACATTTTGTCAAAGTTTGAATAGCAAAAACAGAAAGGAAGTAACAATGACTTAATTCAATAGTAAAAAATTACAAAAAGCAAGAAAGGTGGGGGTCCTATATTCTTCACATCCTATTGACTGCTGATTGCTTTAAATGTAATACTAGTAATTTAGGAAGATCTGTAAAGGGTATAACATAAAAATTTGTGATGGATTATACTTTCATAACAAATAAACATAATATACTGATGGTATTGGTATCATTTATTTATTTTTACTGGAATCTCCATACATTCTGTCTACAGAATAACTGCAACATGACTTACTTCAATATCCAGAGTTTGCAGCAGTTCATTTGTAGTACTGATGAGGTTGCCTTCATTCCTGTCCCCATCAAGCACACATTTGATACTGGGAAAAAAACCCCAACAACAATAACAAATAAACGATGAAACTAACACCTTTATTTGCATAATGAAGAGAAAATGACAAATACATTTTGTACATTCTCTACTTGCACTAAACAGCGAACAACCAAACAATGGTATACTGTACCTGCCAGTGAAACATGTTTTACGACACGGCAAGTCACAGAGTGGACTAAAAGCAATGTAGGCCAAATTTGATGAATCTCAGGATGGGTGTAGAACATCAATCACCTTCTGGAAGATTACAGTCATGCTGTAATTGGCATGGACATTATATCTCCATGCTTTCACGCTTAGCTTGTCACTGAAATTGCATTGATATTCTTGCTGTTTGTCCTACTTCACTAAAATTCTTTTTTTTTTTGTTACAACATTGTACTGATTTTTGCCAAAAGAGTTTTTTGTTATTGGAAATGAAATAAAATGAAAAAAAAAACAAACAAACAACACACATTTCTGACCTACTATTCTTTTTTTTCACTGTTTTAAGAGCATACATCACCCTATCAATTTTCCTTTCACGTGACAATAAAACCTCAAATTACTATATTTTTTTTTCTTCCTGCTGCACAATTTGCAGAAGAACGTAGTTATCTATGAGGTCAATACTGTCACAAAGAATTCATGTATTCATACCTCTTGGCGGGCCCAAGGAAGGACCTTACTGAAGAACCTGCATGGGAGGTAAAAATTATATGATTAGATTCAAATCCATCCTAAATGAACAATACAATTCATATCTATCGATATCAAGTGAAGATTATGGAGCAGAGTCTGGTATGATGTAATGGTTTACTTAAATCTATTTATCTAGCTGTCCACCCTTTTTACACTTATAATCTGTAAATGTCAGAAACATATTTTCATTTACATAGTATGACAATAACTTTGTTTCATGTGACTCTTGGACAGCATTTCATCTGATCAGTATATGTAATGAAAACATCCAAAACTGTTTGATAACAAAGTTTCAATATTTCATATGGCTTAAAGGGTGTGTAGGGCCTACAGTTCTGGTTGAGGTGAGGATTTAGCTTTTAACGTTTTGCAAGATATTCAGAAACCACTCTATGAGATGTCAAAGAGCATGCAATTCTAAGGGGTACAAAATCAAAAGTTTATTTGATGAAAATCGGTTTTGAAATGGCTGAAATACCCAAAAACAAGGTGAAACAAAGAGATCCTAATAAAAGGTGTGGCCTGTTGCCTTTTATCATTATCACTTTTTTGGATATCTCAGCCATTTGAAAACCAATTTTCATCAAATAAATGTTGAATCCTTAAATTATATGTTCTTTCATATTTCATAAGCGGTTTCTCATTATCTCACTTAGGAATGTTCAAAACATGAATCCCCACTGCAACCAGTACTGTACAGTCCCTTTAAATACTCATTAGCCGGCTTAGATTAGAATAAGTTTTCCCAGCATATTTCAGAGTGACAAATCCAGTACTATGTGTGGGCTTTGATTCAGAATAATTGTAAATGACAACAAACTGTGTGTACTGGTACTAGGGGATCGTAACCTAAATTTCAGTAATTGTTTTAGTAATACCGGGTATTACCTATGACCTGCAATGCTTGAAGACCAGAATGTCCTGTAGTGGAGTTACATGCATGCAAAGCATTTACAGTCATTTTCTGTGTTGAAATGATACAAAAGAGAGACTATAGAAAACAAAACATGAATTACAAATATGGTAGCAAAAACTTTTCAAATATTGCAATAATCTGTAAAGCATAACGGTCATACTTACACCAAGGAGTTACACTCCTTGCTTACACAGGGAATA
The DNA here is from genome assembly GCF_964275005.1 of Diadema setosum. Classification (NCBI taxonomy): domain Eukaryota; kingdom Metazoa; phylum Echinodermata; class Echinoidea; order Diadematoida; family Diadematidae; genus Diadema; species Diadema setosum. Next base: position 2,520,353 of record NC_092689.1, on the reverse strand, counting down.
ATTTTCCTGGTATGGCATCACAATTTGCTATACATTTTTACACCACTGCTACACATAGGTACTAACTTTTGTGTAGCAGTTTTTTTTTTTTTTCGTTTTTTTTTTTTTTTTTTCCTTACAGGTGTACAGGATACTATTTGAAATATTGTTCATAAGCTGAAAATGCCTATCAAATTTGAGTTGGAAAATTATTCCTGATATCATATTGGTGCACCACACGGGACAAACAATATCATCATTATCATTATTATGATCATCTATCTAAATCTATTTGGCCATATGATTGCAATATAACAAACATATGATGGAGATGTAAAGGAGTGATATGTGGGCCAGGGCTCACAAAAGTACAATTCTTTTCAAATTCTCTCAGGGAGGTGGAAAGAGAGTGTCACTTCCTAGCACATAATAAAGATTAGAGATCAATAGATGAATCATAATTGTCAGTGAACCAAATAAGAAGATACAACAGTCATGACAATTGTAAGTAATAAACAAAATTTGCAATTCAAAACATATGAAATACCAGCAATTAAGTGGTGTACGGGTAATCACTTTTGATATAGGATACAATTCTACAATAGAAGGGGAAAGTGAGAGGAAGAGTGTAGAGCAAAAGTATTCCAACCAATAAAGAAAAACAAATGCATGTACGAGACCGAGAGAGAAAGACGTACAGGCAAAGACATATGTATAAGATTTCGTAATGATTATGCCACCTTTTTGGCTCATTAAAAAGACCCCCCCCCCAAAAAAAAAAAAAAAAATAAAATAAAAGTAAAATAAAAGGGGGGGGGCAAAAAAAAATGGGAAAAAAAAACTAACATCAGAACACCCATGAATTTTTAAAGGATCCAACTTTAGATATTTTTTCCCCATTTTAATAGGGGGAGGGGTAACATTGACAATAATAATAATAATAATAATAATACATTTATATAGCGCATTTTCCATAGACATACATGTTCAAATGCGCTTTACCAGTGGATTATTGATATTAACGGAACAAGTGGGTTTTTAGATGTTTTTTGAAGGTGACGAGAGATTGCTGGCTGCGGAGAGTTTTGGGAAGTTGATTCCACAGTTTGGGAGCAGCAGATGAAAATGCTTTATCACCAAGTGTGGCCAGCATCTTGGAAGTTGGGTGATTCAGTGTGATACCTTGTGAGGAGCGGAGGGTGTACCGGGATGGGTGACGGATGGTTATGAGATCAGATAAGTAAGGAGGGGCAAGACCATGGATACATTTGAAAGTGAGCAGAAGTATCTTGTAGTGGATCCTGGACCTGATGGGAAGCCAGTTCAGTTGACGGAGGACAGGTTGCATGTGGGAAAATTTGGATGTGCCTGTGGCAAGTCTGGCAGCTGCATTCTGAACCCGCTGTAATTTCTCAATCTGGGTAGCAGTGGCACCGTAGAGCAGGCCATTACAGTAGTCGAGGCGGCTGGTGATGAAGGCATGAATGATGGTGAGTAATGATCTCTGGTCCAGATATTTGTGAATTCGACGTCCCCGTCCCCCGTCCCCGTCCCCCACCCAGAAAAATGTTCCCAAGCCCCCTGCCATGCCCTGCCAAACCGATGCACATAACCCACACTACAAGTGCAAGGATCTATAGGATCGGACCCACTATGTGTGTGTATGTATGTAACCACATGCATTACAGACTTGTAGCTAGCCCGACCAGACACTGTATCGCTATTTACAGCGACTGGCTGTGTATAGTTAACTTGTAGCATGTGTGACAATGACAACAGACTCCATGCAACATTGTGGCCTCTAATCTGCGATCGTTCATGACATTGTTATTAAAGGGAAGATAAACCCCAAGAGCAATGTGGATTGAGTGAAAGCAGCAACATTAGTAGAACACACCAGTGAAAGTTTGAAGAAAATCGGACAATCGATGCAAAAGTTATGAATTTTTAAAGTTTTGGTGTTGGAACCGCTGGACGAGGAGACTACTAGAGGTTATGACGTATGAGTGGACAACAATACCAAGAAAATATAAAGAAAATTCTACAAAAATCCATTTTTCATGAAAATTACAAATTCCATCAACTTGATATTGACATATGTTAGGGGTAGCAATTATTCCCCCTGCTTTCTGAAAGAGGTTGGTCCATTGCTCTTTCATAATTCTAGAAAAGTGAATTTTTGTTGAATTTCCTTTATATTTTCTTTGTATTGTTGTCCACTCATACGTCATATCCTCTAGTAGTCTCCTCATCCAGCGGTTTCAACACCAAAACTTTAAAAATTCATAACTTTTGCATCGATTGTCCGATTTTCCTCAAACTTTCACTGATGTGTTCTACTAATGTTGCTGCTTTCACTCAATCCACATTGCTTTTTGGGTTTACCTTCCCTTTAATATTACTACACTGTATTACTAAAGTAAGAATGCTGGCGATTCTTGGAAGCAATTTGCCTTGGACTTTGGTATGGATTTGGGCAATGATGCTAAAAATCAACTAAGCTTTATGGCGACCGGTAAATCCCGGCACAGCCAAATTCACATAACAAGTTAAACCTTGCTTCAGCTGGTGCCAACCACGCAGAAATGTAGCCCGAGCTCCAGGGGTGCGCTAGGGGCAGGACAGGGGAAGGTTGGACCATACAGTACATTGACTACCAGTGGCAGTGCAGTGGCGGTGGTGACCCCGCTACTCTACATACTGTAGGCCTACACGTGTACTGGTGGTACTCGAGCTTGGATCTTCTACTAGCCACACAAATGACACATAATTTAGATACAATCTTCACCCACTCACCATTGGATTCTAGAGCATTATACGGGATCCACCTGACGCTCTAAAACAGCATTTGAACCACTAACAGTAACACGAACTGGACAGCGCAGCGGTACACACACACATGCACGTCTACAACAGCTGAGTTGCAGTGACACAAAGCATCACGTCGCGAAGGTGCCTACCAACTCGGCCTAACACACAGAAAAAAATAATAAAAGACGTTTAAAATAAACAACCTAAGTAGAATCAAATACCGCTAAAATTTGAATGTGTCACAGAGTATTTTCCACTTGAAAATTTCAACAGTCTTAAGCTAAATACATAACAATAATGATACTAATGTACAATAAAATATATTTTCTGCAAGTAGACTCGGCCTCAACTTTTGCAGAGTGCAAAGTTTGCCAAAATTTGTTCTGAGGTCGAGATGACCCGGGGTTTGTTTTGCCCTACCTACACACACGTGCATTGTGTACATGATTGTATACAAAAAGATGGCAATATGGCAACTCTTCAGACTCGTCTGCTGCTACGAGCAGACCGTTTTCGACAATTAGGCACGTGCCGTGCCTTCAAGGGATTAGAAAGACAGCTAAATAACGGGCCTAACAACCTGTGCTCAACGACAAAAGATGACATGAGAAAATTTCAAGCAAGATTTGTGGGAAGAACAATGTTCCCGTCACAGCCCGCACCCGTGGACTCAGCACCGGAACGTCGCGGCATCCACACGCCGGTCTATCCCCACGGTTGTCGGTCACGAATTCTCGCCCAAGCTCTACCAATTCGGGTGGCTCGTGTTGTGCAAAGTCGCAGTCGTGGTAGCACTAGCAATAATTACCATCAAGAATCAAAAGGAAGCAGAGGCAGTGAACAATCTTCCGAGAACATTAAGGGTAGATGATGAATATTTCACGGTCTAGAAAACTAGAAAATTTCCCGGAATTTTGTGTTTAAAATCTAACTGCATGTAAGAACAGAATGTTTCTATATGTTGTACAATTGTGTAAATGTGTGGAATATCTGATGTGCTTTATCAGCCATCACTGGTAGTTTAGTTGAAAATGACCCTCTTTATAATTTGAAGCTGAAAATTTGTCATATTCTTTGGCAATGCAATATGTTGTCATCTTAGCAAAGAGAGGGTTTAACACTAGCGTAACAGAACATCTTTAAATTTCGATATGGTTACTTGTTAAAAAAAAGAAAAAAAATTGTCCAGTATTCTACATGAACTTGCATGTAAATTTAGTTAGAACACTTTTCATAATTCAAAAGAGTTTTAGGGAGGAAATGGGAAGGAATAACAACATGAGGACCATTTAAATACACAATACAAAAGTGCAGGGAAGGCATCTAGGGAAAGACTTCCTTATCAATACAATGTCCCCCCCCCCCCCCATTTTTCCATACCACACTCCAGGCAGGGACAGTATCCTGTCCTCGCTAGCTTACGCGCGCATGGATGCACGCAGATCTACAGTCTCACACACATTTATGTTTTGCGAGTGGTTAAGTAGGTGTGGGGGGACTTAAGGAAGTTTTCCTGCATATATCGGACTGTCATCAGTACTGCCATTGACATTAATTTACCCTTTTGCCTGATACCGGTATTGACTGCAGGTTTAGCACTCTGTTCTGCAGGCTTAGCATTCACCTTCTGGTCTGAGGACAAGAAAGAAACAATAGAAAAGATGATTGCTCGGGCTTTGGTAAGTATATAGATTGTGGTTTCAAAAGATGAATGAAATTCTCTGATTAGCAGAGAAGCTTAAATACAAAAGTGACAAATTTTATAGCAAAAAGAGGTAGTATTCTAATAATGTGCACGTTAAAGAGTAATGGATTAAGAATTTTCTTGTTTCATTATATTTATTGTTTGGAGGGAATCACTTCTGTCTGTTTTGAGCACTGCACTGAAATCTGTTGATCTGCAATTGTAACTTTTTATAAACTGCATGCACTTTCAACAGAACATTTAATTTCACTTTTGCTGGAACTAAATGCTTTATAAATTTATGTGACTTGCCTGTTTGGGTTGGATGTTTTTGTTTTTTCACTAAATCTGGCATTCTTGCTCCTGAGTTTAATCATTGTCAAATTCCAGTCAAATTGTAATAAAAATGTGTAGGAATATGTATATTCAGTTTCCACATATCTCAGGAAATAAAAAAGACTGTCATCCATGTGAATTATTTGTATTTCTTGCAGTTACAGAACACTCATAATGCAAACATGTTTTCCATGAAAAAAATAACTAGTTAATGATATATCAGAAGATAAAAGCCCATTTTCCTCTGTCCCTTGGCCACCCCTTCCCTCCTTCCCCATTTTGGAGGGTACACATGATATCAGTCATTTGGTGGTATAAATCTTCAAATAATTCCCACCAACTATCTACAATTGTCTCATACATCCAGTCTGTAATAGGATATTTGTGAGTCATTTTGAATACGCGGTACTTTCTTCTTCTGAACTCAGATTGCTGAAAGAGAGAACCGACTTGGAGACGCGGAGAAATTCTTTCATCGTGCCATCACCATGTGTCGGCAAGAGAACAACAAGCAGGCACTGGCTTATACTTACGATCAGGTCAGAGTTTGGAAAACTGAACATGTGTTACACATTGTCACTTAGGAAATTTGTTGATATCCGATGAGCCATAGTCCATTGAGTTCTTAAAGACAGTACTGTAGTACTAGCATGCCTTCCTAGCCTAAATTATGTCAAAGTGAAGTGTGTAAACAAGACCATTGGAAATAGGAAGACTAGAAAAGTACCAGTACATGAAAATAGTGTGGGATCCTCCTTGTTTGGCATGTATTTTAATGTAGCTTCATTTATCAAGGGCTAATTTACACAAAAAAAAAAAAAAAAAAAGAGAGAGAGAAAAAAAAGAAAATGGTGAATTCTCGGGGCCCCCTTTATTGACATCGACCTGGTCTTTGGCATTCTTCAAGCCTCAATCTATTCATTAATCCAAGCATGGTAATATGAAAGTGGGTGATGAAATTTGCTTCTGTTTGGTTTTCTTGAGTGAAGATGGCTGATTTCAACCTGCGCCATGGCCGTCTCATCAAAGCAGAGAGCCTCTTCAAGGATACCCTACAGGTCCTGCTGGAGACTGGGCTACCTCAGGGAGACCCAGCTGTGGTGGAGATCTCACTAAAGCTAGCAACAATTTTTGAACGCATGGGCAGGTAAAATTCCCCCCCCCCCCCCAGTTGTTCAAGCACAGAGCATACGTTCAGCATAGCATTCTATCTCTTATGGTAGCTCTGCATGAAGATGTACATCTTACTGTTTCGCATATACATCTGTCTACCTCTTGTTTTTGTGATATAATAAATGTAGAGGAAATTATGCAAATATTTTCTGTCCTTTTGGTTCCAGTAAATCAGTGTCATGTTTCCACAATGACTTCTACGTGTAGGATGTTGGGCATTATCATAGAAAACTGTACAACTGCTTTAATAGTGGTGTAACTTCTGTATCTTCCTTTTATGAGATTCTACCGGATGTTCCTGTCTCTCAAATTGTCCATGTTTCCTGGATATTTTTTTTTTTTCTCTCACTTCTAATCTGTTACAATTCTTAAAATCTAATAAACACAAACAGGCAATAACATGTAGCCACTCACATATGCCAATAGCACACAAGGTTGCTCTGACTTTTATCTACTGGTAAACTGTTGGGCTTTTCCAAATAATTTGTGCATAATCATTGTTTATTTATACTTTCAAGTTTTTTTGCAAATTTTCTGCATTCATGGTTTGTGACCACCCCCTCCCCTGCAAAAAAGTAAAAGTGAAACAAAAAGACAACCACAATCACATGAGTAACTATTCCTTTCACCTATCTCACTGCCAACAGGAATGAGGATGCAGAGCTAGGCTATTCATGGTGCATCGAAATGTCTGAGAAGCTACTTAAAGACACACCAAAGGACCCAACGGATGAAAGGTATGTTACAGTATATTAACTATTTCACTCCCAAAAGGATGATAACAAAGTTTAATTTTTACAAATGTAAATGGTATATCTCTCGTACCAAAAATGCAGTGTGGAATAGACAGATATTCCAACCCCTAGCGTCTCTTAAATGGGTGATTCTAATTCTCCCACCCCCTGGCCTGGGCCCTAGCAAACTGGACACTCAGATTTCGTGAACGTGCACACACAACATTATGTGCACAAAGTGCTACCAAGGTATATCCCTTGTGGCCAGGGTCTGCCTGCTTCAAGGCCCTTGAAGCTCTAGGAATAAAGATGCTCTCTGGTTCTATTTTAGCCTTGGGGTTTTTTTTTTTTTTTAACATATATGACAAAACTTGAATTTGGTGGGAGAAGGCTAGATTTCAAGCCAGAGGAAATACATCATACAATTGGAGGAGGAAATACATCATACAATTGGAGCAGGAAAAATTCAAACACAAGCCAGAGAGTGGGAGATATTACAGAAAGTTGCCTGAAAACTAGAAAGTTGGAGTCGCTAAATGGACGGCAATTTCTTATCTAAGCTGACGAAAAGATGATTCATATGTTCTGTATATCATGATTTGCATTCACACTACTTCTTATTGGTGCCAGACAGGGTGGTTGAGAGAAGCAGAAATACCAGCTGTGTGCATAAGTGTCCCCGGAACGAGTATTCACTGGTCCATTTTAGATGTGCTCCCAGCTCCATGTGAAATCAATACTTTGCTCAGAACATTTACTTTTTCTGGGTCCACCCCAAACTCCCCATCCTTCAGATTGCTGACCCAATGTCTTGATCAAGAATATCAAACTTATATTCGGACATTTCTTGCCTACAGCGGACATGACCATATGATCCATAGAGCAGGTATGTAAGATTTACTGTCTGAAGAGGTTAAGAGCTTCAGGTTGACCGTGATGATTCAATCTGGCATTTATTATTACATCAAGTGCTACATTAATTTGTGGTTTTATGTATCAAGGCTATGGATTGAAACTATATCAGATAATCAACTGATGTTGTGATTGGATTATTACTTCCTGTCTCCATAATATCTAGCCGTGATGCGATAACAAACATCAAAGCACTCCTCGGGATGTGTATGGAAAACTTTGCGAGATTCCTCACCACAAGAAACAGACTCGCCGAGGCAGAGCAGTACTACAAGAAGGCCCTAAAGATATGTGAAGAGGATTTACAAGAAGATGACGTGTCGCACCCGCAGGTAATGAATGGATTCAATTGTCTTCCCTTACAGCTCCTGGAATTCAAAAAAGAAATAACAAAAACAACAAAACCCATATGCACAAATGAAAGAAAATGTTATACAAACTTGTTGCCTTCTAAGGGCTAATGTAAGGAATGGTATGGTTGGAGAAATTTGATACTGAGATAACAGAAATATATACCAAATGCTTGCAATGAGCAGGAATCACTGGTCATAGTCAAATTTGCAACTGACTTGTTCAGTTTCATTGAATATGTAAATATGTGACATTAAGCAGCTAAACTTGATAATGTGCATGTTTTATGACAGGTTGATGTCATATTAGTATAAAATATGGTAGGGGAAATGACTGTTAAGCTCAATCACCCACTAAAATGTCATTGTATGTGTAGTAATTTAAGAAATGTGTGGGCATGTAGCCACCACACTTTATGTGAAGAGAGTGTTGTAGAGCAGTCGCTGATTGCAATTGTGACAGGGAAATGGAATGGATGTATTTTTGAGGTGACACCATATTTGCTCCTGCGACAACTGCTCTCGTCTTATTTTCTCCAGGGACTTAGAGTTTGGGTCAGTGTTGTGATAGGATTTTTCAGGTTTAGTTTGATGTGAGGATTAGGAATAGGGTTAGGGTTATATTTGTGGTTTTATAGTGTGTAGAAATTTCATGGGTGCAATTGATGCAGGAGCAAGTGTCATGAAACAATTTTGGAGGTCATGGATTACAAACCTCAAATTGTTAGCAGTGTCCTGTTGTACCAGACGATATTGTAATGCCATTTTTGTTTTTTCAAGCTAAACATGAAAAAAAAAAAAAAAAAAAATTGAAATATTTTCTCTCCAATAATTTTCTGTAGACTTTGGTTCTACTGAATGACCTAGGGACAGTCTGTGATATGAGGGGTCACTTTGATGAAGCAGAGGGCTACATGCAGAGAGCATTGCTGCTTGCTGAGAAAGACTCGCCATCCATGGTGCCAACCATCCTGTGCAATTTAGCATCGGTCAACATGCATAAAGGTGTGGTCATGTGGTACTAAGTATGAGATGAAATCACATCATATTAAACTGTGTTTTTAATTATTAATTTGTGTGTGTGTGTGTGTGTGTGTGTGTGTGTGTGTGTGTCTGTGTGCGTGTACCATTTTACAGCAGAGGTGCTTCATCCAGAGTTATGGTAAATCCTCATCAGTTGTGTGTACAGTGCCAATGATGATAATGATAGTGATGGTGATGGATATGATGAAGGTGATAATGGTGGTGGTGGTGATGATGGTGATGATGATGATAAAGATGAAGAAATATGTCAATGTTTCTGCACCTTCAGTTTGATATATGAGTGGAAAGGAATATTTCCCAAGCTATCATTGTTAATTGTATTCCTCAATTTATTGGCAGTTAACTGTTTTATCAGCATAGTTATACTTGACTACAAAAACATTTTCATTTTTTCCCTTTGTACAATTGTGTCCTCTCTCACACACACATCGAAGGTTTTTTGTTTTTCTCTCTGTTATACTCTGGTTTCCACAGGTAGAAAAGAAGATGCCAGAGCTCTCTACCAGAGAGCCCTGCGCATTGCAGAGAAATCTGGAGACAGAGAGGCTGCCCTCGTCATTCGTGCCAACCTCCAGAAGGTGTCATGATTTCCTGTAGAACTGTGTGTGCCTGTCAATGAGCATGGCAAGCTCTCATGCAACTGTCCCTTTAAGGCTATCAATATGGGTACCATTTGACTCCGTATTGCTCCCTTCATTGCCCTTGAAGTACACTGCAGTAACGAGTGTGTGTAGTCTACCAGTGATGGAGTTGCTATGTCATAATGACATTTAAATGTAGCAGTGAAGGCGACATTCACCTAAATCCAAAATTTGCTGTCCGTCTCCATGAAGCCATTGCCTGCCTCATGATAGGGAACGTTCCTCTTGATTGGGACGAGTGTACTACATGTACTCCAGAAAGGGACATGAACAGACCCCTCACTCAATGAAAATGTACAGGGCTCCTCTCTCTTTTATACCTCCACCGTGTAATGCCACTAGCGGCAATAGATTTTCAGGTTTAAAGTAAATATCCATCTTCAGGTGATGGCTCATTTTCTCCTATCTCAACAGCTTCAGACAAAAACATACCTGCCAACTGTTCAGTTTTAATCTGAATATTCAGATTTTTCACTGAAAGAAATGCAGTAATTTCATTGTGTTCTGATTTTTTTGGAAATATCTGTTAATAGTAAAGTATATGAACTTTATGAAAGTTCAGATTTTTTAAATAATTTTTCTTTGTTTGTTCAGATTTATTAAGTCTCAGGGTTGGCAGCTTTGCAAAAATGACTTGGCATAGCAGCAGAAAAGTTGGTAAGGGTACGGATGGACAGAGTAAAGATGGCCTCCAAATTTTACGCTCACAAGGTACGAGATGCAGGCCATGGGATCTGGGTCGGAAATTGCACCATGCATGCAGTGTTCATGCAAGTGTATGGGATAAAGGTAGTCAAACTTGGTACTGAGATTAGCTTTTAGAGTGCAATTCACCTACTGTTATTATTGGGGGATAGTTTAGTAAAATTTAAAAGGTGTTTTCTGAAACTTCTTAAATTTTTCTTGATGAAAAAAATGATAAAATTCAGACAAGAGTAGAGTAAACTCATCAACTACAAAGTTGTATGAGTGGCAGTATGCTACTGTAATAGTGGAAATTTTCGCAGTGTTGAAATTTTCACGCATTTCGCGCAACCATAATCCAGGGCGAACATAAAAGTGTGCAAATATTTTTGCTTGTTTTATGTTCCAGTAGTTGATGTCTTGATTCCGTGGAATTAAAAACACACGAAATTCTTCTTGCCCGGCTGAGTGCGAAAAATTAGTCGCTCAAAAATATTCACTTTTACAGTATATAATATCAATATAATCTAAAAGTTGAAATCAGGGTTTAAAGTTGCCAGAGGATGGCTTTTCTGCAGTGCACTGGACACCGCAGAATGATTATGTCGTGTTACTCTTGGTAGCAGTAGGTATATCATTTTTTTTTTTTGACCCAATATATCTTGCCGTTATGAATTTCAGTTCACTTTAAAGTTAATGTCAAGCTATTACTTGACATTAATGCACAATGTATTGGTACACTCTGCTAGTATTTTTTATTTTACTTATTTATCACCTGATTAACTTCTTGATTTACACTGTGCAGTACACGTACCTTTGTTGTGAATTGCTCTTCTATGCAAGTGTCGGCAGCAATAGATGTTCTTTAATACATTGTACTTAATTTCCAAATCTTAGTGTTTGTGCGTGGCGACATGAATGGCAAATTACAATAGGTGTTTTCATACTGCTGCCAAGTAAAAGCATGATTCAGTTTATCATACATTTTGTCACAAATGTAACGAATTTGAAAAATGGTGACAAATGGTTTTAGTGTCAGTGTAGGGCAATTTATGAATTGGGTGCAATTGACTGAATTTGTGTTTGTTATTGACCACTCTCAGATATACTGATCGCATAAAACTAATGCCAGAGCTCTTATTCAGCTGTCTATTGTGCAGTCAATAAATAATGAAACTACATTCTACTGTTTATGCTTTGAGCAGAGGAAGTATATGGAAGATCGCATTGCATGTGGAATGATTGTGACTTCAAGGTGAAATTGAAGAAATTATGCAATATACTCTTTAATGACACGCCTCTATGATCTGCCTTTTCTCACCGAGTTCTGTTTTTGCTGGTAAGCCCAGAGCATCCGCCATTATGTAAACAATCAGAGATGGGCTGAATACAAATTTCACTTAAACCACAAGGGCAATGACTTTATTAGCATTTCAGAACTTTGAACACAATTAGTGACTCAATATGCTGTACATAACAGACCACTTAGATAATAATAATGCACATGAAAATATATACCTATTTTGTTTATTTGTTTGTTTGAACCTGTTATTGAAACTAGTGCTATCTCGCCAGCCAGAGATAAATCAACAACATGTACATGTACCTTGGTTCTCTCTGAACAACCATTACAAAATGCTGGTTGATTTGTGTTCATAATGGTCAGTAATACTAAAGTTAAATTGATAGTGGACCAATCATTTTGCTTGACACAGTCTGGTTGACATGGCTTGTTATAACAGATAATAAATACACCTCCTGAGAAGAAAGAGAATGATTAATTGCAACTCCTGAAAACAAAACTACAGGTCAAATGGAAATCCTGAGAAATGAGAAAAACAAACTACTGGTCAACAGCTCTTAAAATCCAGGTGCTCGGTGCTTTAAATTTCAGTTAGCTTCAATATACTTTCCCACAACAAAACAAGAACATTTTGCATTACCTCAAGAGCAAAACTACTTACCTAGAAAAACACTTTACTAAAATGTTTGTAAACAGAAATGGGTGCTGAAAGTTTTCTCACATTGACATATTTTTTTATTTTGATACTTTGCCAAAAACATGAAACAATGCATAATCTAATCTATAGCCACACCTCTGGTTCCTGACATCCTGGTCTTGCATACTAATTCATTACTCAATAGAGTACATGTGTCACTTGCTGATAATTTTTAACCTCAGTGAGCATAAGATTTGCTAGCTTGATAGGTGTCTTTGGCTTTATGTGAACTTTACACATCAATTTTCCAAAAACTTTTCTTTTAATTGTAACTACAAGAATTCAACATCCCACCCAGTAACTATCTAAAATAATACAAAAAGGTGACATCTCTTACAGTAAAAACAAAACTCCATCTAAACTACTTAACAGCATAGCATTAGATACTTTTTTTCAATGTGGCACCAAAACATGCCAATGTCAACTGACGCTGTATGCTTGACATGATTTGCATACACAGTCTTTATCATACTGTATAGTTACAAAGATATTCATTTTTGGTCCATTATTTGTTTTTACTCTTTTTTCTTTAAAGACACCTTCATGAATTCAAAGGTACAGAAGAAATGTTTTAGTGAATCCATAGTAACATGAGTACATGTATCTGGAAAGGGACAACAAAGTGGCTAAATACCATAGAATCGAACACAAGGATCAGAGAAAAGTAATTGCAACGCTTTAAAGTACAGTTTCTACATTCAATTCTCATTCCATTGATGAATACACATACTGCATACAATAAAATTAGACTTGGATCACGTGGACTGCCCTTCCATCTCTGTGAAGATGTTGCCTATTACAGAACCACACACACACACATACACACATGTACACATCTCTCTTTCTCACACACACACACACACACACACACACACACACACACACACACAAGAATTTCATAGAAGTTATTTACATTTTATTAAATCTACTTTCCTCACAAGATCTATGTAAATTGTATGAGAGCATTTTACCCAGAAAGCCAGAACCATGCAGTACTAGGAATGTAAAGCTTGAAATGGATTGGTGTGATGTGCACACAGCACAGCAAGAGCTTGATCTGTTTGCCCAATACAATACCATAATTTCATCGTGAATCTTTCAAGGTTCTTGGTGTTACTAGCAATAATACAAATTATAATTGCATCGACTGAATAGCATGTAATTTACAAATACTGTAATTAACACTGGTGTGGAGCTTATCTTTACAACATTAAGTATGACCTCTCCTATCCGGCCTCCCTTTATCTCTCTATTATCCGGATGCGATTTCGGCATGTTTTTTTTTTCTCTTTAATCTAATAATTACGGGGAAAAAGTGGGATTTCAAACTCAAACAAAATTCCAACACAAACTCATACAAATTACACATTATTTCCAACATAATTTACATACATTCACATCAAATTTTCATCTAAATAACAGACATTCATTGCTCCCAAATAACCCCAGTCTATGCTACCTGCAATAGGTTATATGTACATGTACAGTGTACAGTGTACATGTGTAGCTACCATTGGGTAGGCAGCTGCCTGTATTAAACATAGAGTCTCCCATATCTGGATGAGTGCCGGTGCCCACATGTCTGGATAGGAAAGGTTGGACTGTACTAGTATCGCAATGCGAGGTACAACAGATGCCAATCTTACAAACAGAATGGATGAGTCTGAACACGGTAAGCATGCCAGCAAGTGACCACTGATACTATCACAGTGGGGACTAAACATGTATGTCATTAACTGTCCCCTTGTCCCACTGATTGCTTTCATTCAACGTCCAGAGATTCCTTGTCATTGAAGAAGTGGCCCTGGAACCACAATAGGAAAGAGGAGGATATTGTGATATGCATATACACAGCCTGTAGTTCAACATTGTAATTCAGATAGCATATCAATTTTTTCAAATGGACTTACATGTGGAGAACACAAAGAGAACGATTTCATGACTTGTCTTTGTCACTTCTACAACTCAGACAGACTTGTACAAAATCTTCAAGGACCCACCCTGATATAAAGTGAGGTTTGCACTAATGACCAATTTATCCAGAACACATTTCACATGTCATCAAAGTTATCAACTATGTGGGTGAATTGATATCTAAATTGATCAAAATCTAAATTTATGTACTCGGTAATGAGCCATCCATGGCAAATCTCCCAATGATATCATCCTGCAAAGGAATGATGAATTCTTTCATAACAGCTGCAGATGAATATTTATTTCAGGGTCAAAAGTCTGCAGGTGTCTGTAATTAACACTAGAACACTGTTGTTAGGTTTCATTTTCAATTATAGTTAACCCGTTGAGGACAAGTCCCGAGCATACTCAGGCAGGTGTCTATGGGAGATGCATTTTGTAGCAAAATCAGCCCATCCTCAACGGGTTGATATTATGGGTTTTGTTCAGCATGCTTTGGGTAGCATGTGCAATAAAAAATGACATACACTCTCTTATACCCTGGCTTCTTGTTTCATCAAACTTCTTGATCGGCTTGTACAAGCGGTTAAAAGAACTGAAAGACTGTCCAGTTGGTCATACGTTGTATTGACTAATTTTCATTAGCCTCTGTTTCAGTGGTGTCCTTTATAAATACAGCAAACTGTACAGGATAAAAAGATTACTATGATGTACCTTTACAATCTCTTACTCAGTTTAGTTTCTAATAAGTTATAATGTCTGTTGATCTGGTTTGTTTGCCTCTAGAAGGAAGACACATTAGACACATTGGCCCGAATTCACAAAGGTGGTATAATTGAAACCAAGGTTTAAACCATGGACAATTTGTATGGAGCGCCAAGTGTCGCATGGCCTATTTCGTTCCGAAATCAGTCATTTCGTTGACTAAATGATCATTTCGTTTACAAAATGAATATTTCATCAACGAAATGGTCATTGTCCATGGTTTAAACCATGGTTTCAATTGTACCACCTTCATGAATTCGGGCCTTTATGTACTATTCATACACAGTTCAAAGGCCACAACAAGCAAGCGTTTGAAAAGGTTATACACGGTATGTGCAAAGGATAAAAATCATCATTTCTTGCCCCTCTCACGTTGCCTATTGGAACCTCATAAGAAATACATACATATTTTTCATCATGATGCAATAAAAGGCATCCTTAAAGTTCCTCACAGCTGATTATCTCACATGCTTTATTTTTGCCTTTTGCATCAGAATAAGACAACAGGAAAGGATGGATGGACCATTATTTCATTGTGTTGGTCAGATCAAAGCTTTAAAGCTTTGACATGGCGTGGAGAGTCAAACCGTGAATGTCGTTCATGGCCTGGGAGATGAGCTTGAACAGGGCGTGGTTGTCGGTCTCCGAGCTGCTGCGGTGGCTGACCACACAGAATTCGAAGCTGGAGTCAAAACAGTAGGAGACACAAAAGAGTACATTTTGGTAGTTGTGATCAATGAGGTTTACAGGCACGAGAGTGTATGGTAAAAATGAAGGGAGCTGCCATATTGCTGTCATAGCCACTTGTCTTACCTGGATACTGTACAGTCATTGAACAGTAGATGGCAGCACACTTCTTTACTCTCCATTAATACTACATTGAATATTGATTGTTGTGCTATTGAGCATCACATGGCTCAAATAGTGTAGTCTTTGCATACGTCGCAATCATTTATTTTGTGAAAAGATTCCCTTTTATCTTGGCAATAGTTGATATGATATTGCAAAAATTAATATCTAACCAAATGAAATGTAATTACATGTAAGTGTCTTAGAACATACATGTATTTTTTTTTTTGATATAAATAAATCACTAACATTGTGAATTGAAAGATGAGACTTAAAGGAGACCTCCGGATGATTTTCAATTTTTTACATTTGAACATATATAAATTAGTTATACTGGGTACAGAGTTTCAGGATTTATAATGATTGGGATGAAAAATAAGAATGTTTTCGAAGTTTATAACAAATTGCAATGAACAAGGATGATGACATGGCAGCCTCACCATAAGAATGCATGAGATGTGGCTCAAGGAAGCAGCACAAAAGAAGAAGGCATGCATAGATTACACACAGGTGAGCTTGCAAGCATGCGGTATTGTAATGGAATGACACTGCTACATTTCTGAGATATGTGAGGCTCTATGTCATCATCTTTGTTCAGTGTAATTTGTTTAAGGTTTTTGAAAGTACTGTTTCTCTGCTCAAGAACCACAATAAATTCTACAAATCTATACATGAAGCTGTTGATTTATGTACTACATGATGTGAAATTATGAAAATCGTCCGGAATGCCCCTTTAAATGATATTACCATCGATATCCTGATGTGTGTGTGTGCACACCATCCCTTCAATTTTAGACGTCTAATTTGTACGCACACATACCCTGCATACTCCAGTACCTACAATATAAACCTCTTTGGTTGTGCTACACAAGCTGTAAGCCTACACCAATAATCATGTACACAGTCTAAGGAGAGACAATTACTGCTCTCCTTTGAAGTCACACGCGGCACCGCCGAGAAGTTTTGCGTTCAACTACAGGTGTTTCCCATGTGCTTTGACAAAAGAGAGCATCAATAATCGGGACTAGTGCTCACACATCTAGAAATACTTGCCCCTACTGCAATTTGCTCTCTCTTTCAATGTGATGGCAACAATGAATTTGTGTACCTTGAATTGGAGCAGCGAATCAAAATGCAGTGTAAAACTGACAATTTTAACAGCAAATAGTTTAAAAGCACGCTGGAACATGCTTTAGCGGAGTACTTCATTTGAAAGATCAAAATATCCCAGATTAAAAGATAGAAAACTAACAGGCGGAAATGTGCGCATTATAGAAAAATATTAGGTTTTTAAGAGGGCCTAATTTTCATTTCATTTCAATTTGCGCATTACGAAGAAACTAGAAATACATGTTTATAATATTGAATTCTTTCCTAAAATATTCTAAATCAATTCGAGTATTTCATTAAAAATTTTACGGTGAAATAAAGCTTGTAATTCAACGAAAGGTGAAATGCATTCTTCGTCTCCGAACTTTGTCTTGCAACTAGAGCGGTGCCGCGCATGACTTAAAAGCGTAGTGGAATGCTAGACATCCCATTGTAACGCCTTGAACCCAAACATGTGTTTGCATGAATTACGAAGAGTTGCCACTCCATCTCTGTAACACCTCCATGTTCAGACAAAGGCTAGTGGTATACACCCACTCACATTGTGTCTCATTCATACCCCAAATGCTTCTCAAAGAAGCTGGAACAAAAGCTGATATGAGGTTAGCTGACATTTTCATAAATGTTTTATAACTACAAATTATTCTCATTTCTGCTTTTAACCTGTTGAGGACGAGTCCCGAGTATACTCGGGCAGGTGTCTATGGGAAATGCGTGTTGTAGCAAAATCAGTCCGTCCTCAACGGGTTAAAGTGAATCGAAAGAGAAATTACATTCTTTGCATCAAGGAAATTCCTTATTTATGATGATTGTAATAGCAATCATTTGCAATAGTGGGGCTTGCTACAGTTGCTAATTGACAAACACAGACTTCTATGATATTTCTTTGTACAAACTATGTCCCAAATAGTGCCATTTTTGGCCACTTTTCACAAAATGCGCACCAATTCTATTTACTTGACTTAAGTCTCTTTTTGTTTTCACATAAAGTGAACTTCAGCACGGAGTGGAGTGTACAATATGTTTAACCCTTTTTGTGCCGGGGACTTTGGACAGTATGTTCAATGCTATGGGTTTTTCTGTGCCAATCACCACTCAAAGCATACAACTGGTTAAAGCATTTGTCCAGCACTGAAAGGGAAAATACTGGTCCTCGCCTTGGGGAAGTCTATTCACTCACTTGTCGTCTGTAATCCTGTAGGTGCAGAAATATCCGTCATGACACATGGGTGCCACGAGGCCCAGGAACGGTGTGTATCCTGCCAGACTTGTAGACAGGGTAAAGTTCCCACCTCCACCACTGTAGGATTGAACATGGGGTAGAGGTGAAAGGGTTAAAGGTGGACTTTGTACCTGGTAACTGTGACTACAAGTTGTAATGACTATCATGTTCATCTCATGACATGACAACTCCACTTTAGCTTATGTTTGACGATCATTACGTTAAGATATCCAATCATATTTCAGTTTTTTCAACTGGCATACATGATGAGGTCAGCCGAGTGCAGCATGTTGTAAGCATTCAGAATACAAAAAGAAGCAATCACATCCTTGATCATAGATATGAAACACCATTCTTATTCTTATAAAAATTATTGTCTTCTTCTTTCTACCATTCCTTACAAATCATGAAACCACTGGACATTCCTCTATGAAGCTGTAGCTGCAAATGCCATTTTAGCCAAAGTTCAGAGACCCTTCACTTCAATGAATTTTTGTCTAAATGTGATCAGTCAGTCAATCTACACCTCTTATAGCACACCTAGACAGGTACCAAGAATATCCATCCATCAGGCAATCAGATGTGGAATGGATGGGATGGACATCCTAGAAACACAATGCCTCTGACACCCTTTGGGGGAAAGGCATAAACAACATGCCATGCCGGAGGACTCTTTGTAAAAATAACCTTATTTCACTCAGCTTATCTGAAAGACAGTGTACTAGGGTAATCAAGAGAGTTTTGACCAACTTGCATTCAGGCTCAAAATCCAGAATTCCATTGCCTTTCAGTGATAAGCAATATGCAAAATACTGCAATCACGGACCATCTAGCACTTTGGGCATTTTTGCTGATTTGTGCTTCATCCAACTTACACAACAATACAAACAGGTGAAAAATGTAGCAAAAATGTGCAATACTAATGTGAAAATGATTAATGGTGCAATCATAACTGCTTGTACAACACTACACTGTAATGACAAGACATTATTGTACCTCTTGACGAAGCCCGTATCCAGAAATATTTCAGGAATGGAGAGGCCAAGTTCATCCGAGATGAAATAGAGGCCCAGCAGGTGTCTGTCACAACCGCGATTCTGCAGGCACTCCCCCATAAGGGTGGCGTGTTTAATGTACGCTGCCTTCAAGAGGTCCGCCTGTGTGGATTTCTGCAAGAGAGGAAAAATATGAACACATCCTAAACAATTGGTATGTAAAAATCCCTGTGAGAGACACATTATTTCTCAATGAAAAAGGTCACATGAATTTAAAAGTAAAGGTGCTGTTTTGACCCTAACAATGCCATAAATTGTTGAACTCTGCCTAATGATGGTGTTCACACTGACATACAATCTACATTCACATTTAAGTGACTGGCTTAACCCGTTGAGGACGAGTCCCGAGTATACTCGGGCAGGTGTCTATGGGAAATGCGTGTTGTAGCAAAATCAGTCCGTCCTCAACGGGTTAATATACCAGTATTTACAATACTACTCTTGTGGATGGGAAAATATGGTGCAATGCATATAAGAAACATATTTTAGTCACACATCATTGTTTACATTTTGACTGCGGAATTATCAAAAGCTTTTCAATTGCTAAAATTCATCATCTGATCCTAAGATGGCATATCTTTAGTGGTTAAAATTAATGTTTCTCTCACAAACTGGTAGATTTATGTGAAGTGCTTCTGATCTGGTGCAGATTTAAATGAATTCAACCAGTTCAATCCAATCTTTCTCCAATGTAGGATGTTCTGTAAAAGTTAAGAGGTGCAAATTTAATGAAAAGATAATTTCTGTAGCATAATCCCCATGAACTTAATGGTCCAAATTCACGAAGGTGGTAGAAACTTAAACCATGGTTTATGCAAATTTCTAGCAAATTTCTTCAGTGTAAATACGATTGACAGATTGTGTATGCCAACAGACATTCACCAACAAATGCACATTGATATGCACATGTCAAAGGTAAGCCTATTTTACGCTTATTTTAGACCATAGTCTATTTTGTACCCTGTTCTAGGTTTAAACCAAGTTTAAACCACCTTTGTGAATTCGGGCCAACAGGTTGAACAACCCACATTTACACACACACAAATGGTGTGTTCAGCTTATACATTACTTATAGGCATGTCACTGTTTGTGTCTTGTGATATGTCCTGTAAGTTGAATTTTTTGAGTCAAAGGGGCATTTCAGACGATTTTCATAATTTCACATCATGTAGTACATAAATCAACAGCTCCATGTATAAATTTGTTGAATTTATTGTGGTTCTTGAGCAGAGAAACAATACTTTGAAAAACCTTAAACAAATTATACTGAACAAGGATGATGACATATAGGAGGCTCACATATTTCAGAAATGTAGCAGTGTAATTCCATTACAATACCACTTGCTTGTGAATTCAGCTGTGTATTATTTATGCATGCCATCTTTTTTTTGTTCTGCTTCCTTGAGCCTCAACTCATGCATTCTCATGGTGACCCTGCCATGTAATCATCCTTGTTCATTGCAATCTGTTATAAATTCTGAAAATATTATTTTTCATCCCAATTACCATAAATTCTGAAACTCTGTCCTCAGTATTCCTTATCTATAGTTGTTCACATGTAAAAATCTGAAAATCGTCCGGAGGTCTTCGTTAATTTATTCAAAATATCTCTTTATACTAGCTCTTCCTTTGATTCAACGCTGTTGGTTGTTCTTCCCTTGCATAATGAGCCATTACTGTTTGAGAAGTAGTCATGGGTTTCAAGTTGGTGTTAATTTTGGCAATATTAAGGACAAAAGCACAGAGATTTCGACATGGCACCGTAGTTATCACCGTGGAACAACAAGTTCTTCTTACAAGACCTTGATGAACTAGTGATAAACATCTTATGGGATAAGCATGTAACCCTCGAGTGGTTATATGAACAGAAACTACTAAACCAAGGAGAGAAATTGTCCCTCATGTGGTTCTCCCATAAAGTTACTCCAGACAACTGACAGGTTCGATGGATATATGTGGGTTTGTCGAGTCATGAAGGGGAAAAACCGCCATCAGAAGGAAATATCCCTCCGTCATAACTCTTGGTTTTCTTTCACAAATATGAGTATCGAAGAAGTCTTGAAATACATGTACCGGTGGAGTATGTGGATGAAACAATCTGCAATAAGGACACAGCTTCGCATATCAGACCACACATCAGTGGACTGGGATATGTTTTGCCGAGAGGTATGTTTGGATGTACTTTTAAGTCAGAAGTCGATGATTGGTGGACCCGGAAAGGTCGTTGAAATTGACGAGACCAAAGCTGGCAAGCAGAAACAAAACGTCGGTCACATTGTCGAAGGACAATGGGTTTTTGGAGGAATCGAGCAAGATTCCAGAAAGAGTTTGTCTGTGCTGTAGAAGACCGATGTGACGCGACGCTGCTTCCTCTCATCAAGGAACATATCCAGGAAGGAACAATAATTGTGTCAGACTGTTGGAAGGCATATTCAAATTTGGCAAAACATGGATACACTCATCAGTGAGTGAACCATTCCGTGGAGTTCAAAAATGATGAAGGATTTCACACCAATACCATTGAATCCCATTGGCTATACCTGAAGACTTCTCTGCCATCGTATAGCAGAACGAAGAAACACTACGTGTCATATTTCGTAGAGTTCATTTATTGGTACCAAAAGAAGCAAGACAACTTTTTCATGAAGTTCATCAGTGGCTTTTCGAAGGTTTTTGACCTTAATAGATCTTCAGACGATTAATTTCATGTATTGGTGAAGACTACACTTGATGAAGACTACAAAGCGTATATGCTAGAACTATTTTGATTTCGTATCATTATATTATGTAAGCTTCAACCGTGTGTAGAAATCAGTTTTCTTGTACTATGTCATAAAGATTAATATGTCGATTGAAAGTATGAAACTCTGTTTCATGTACATGTAATGATAATTATTTAGACTAACATGATTGCTCAATGCAGCTCAATGTCGCTCAATCTTTTTTTTTTTTTCATTTTCATACTGAATATAATAATTTTCACTGACATGATTGCTCAATTAACATGACTAACAAATCCTATCATTAATTTCACGGTGTTAAGAACATTAAGCAATGCTTATAATGGCGGCCCTCTGCATAATCGTTTCTTAACTACAATTGTTATTGTAATCCCTGCTGCATAGACATGCATAATGTATATTATATCATTAATTTCCTTTTATATCGTTGTTTATGCAAGTCAAACGACTCTGTGTTACATTTACTTTGTATTATTTCCTAAATGTTCATGATTATGTAAGTTATGTATATTGATTTGCAGAAAATAAAGTATCTATCAAACAAACATTATGTATCTCATTACAACATTTCCAAGATTTTTCCTTAACAGAGAACTTCAGTAAATTAATTTTATGTTTTGATTAAGACTACACTTGATGGAGCCACATAGCTTATATACTACAATTGTTTTAATTTAGTATTACTTCAATTTGAAAGCTTCAATCGTGTGTGTAACATTCTTCTTTTACTTTATCATGCAAAATGTGTCAAAAGTCTTGAACCCTACATGTATTTAATGTTTATATAAGAAAGAGAAATAAGCATGATAGTTATGTCCGTGTAATCTTGTCATGCACCTGTCGAACTTGAAATTCTGATATTTCAATGATAGTTGTCATTATATTACCTACGTATATGCACAAGTTTTTTTTTTTTTTTTTTTAATGGTGATGTGAAAAAATAATAGATTCTTTGATAATTTAGAACTGTACTTAACCTGCACTGTACCTTTAGCACTTTGCTGTGACTTGGCCATGCCATTCATTGGCATATAAGGCTAATCCTTCCTGAAATGCCTGATGTACTGTAGGGACTTAAATAAAATCCACTCTTGTGTGAGAGGATATCAGTAGAAGGCGGCCAATGCCAAACAATGGGGATTAGGATGGCTCATCTATTCACTGACAGATAGTAGCAGAGCATAGGCAACCAAAGTGCAAAACAGCTTCACTTAAATAGTAAGAAAACTTACAGTGGCATCGGAGTCCACCATTGACTTGCACCAGGCGAGGGCCTCTGGGGTGCACGATCGGCAAGTCTCTGTGCGGCCGTGGTAAAACTGGCGGGTGGTTGCCGTCTCGTAGGTGGCCACTGATCTGTGTGTGGTTCACGGTTTGAGAGAAAAGAGGAGAGTGGGTGGGATTGGGAAGGGAGAACACAGCAAGGAAGATAAAATTCTGGTACAGTGAAACCCCGTTATAACAAGTTCGGTTATAACGAGGAACCGCTTATAACGAGGTGATCGCGTCGGTCCCGTTTTCCTTTGCGTGTAAACCTATGGCAGAACGAATCGGTTATAACGAGTTCGGTTATAACGAGATTCCGGTTATAACGAGGACAATTTCGGTGCATCATGATAAAGAAAAACATAAGCAATTTGATCGGATATAACGAGGTTCCATTTCTTGACTAAATTGCCGCTTTCAAACACGTGACAAACGAAACACTGAAAACCGAATTCACGCTATCCACGTCTTTTTCCCTTTTGCAGAGAAAACCGTTCCTTCCATGTTTTCTTCTAAATCACGCGATAAGACACAGGAATGCCTTCCGATGTTCCTACTAAATCATTAAACATAATCATTCGATTTTCTTTTCCGCAAATTACGCGTGCGTGATATTAGGGCAGACCACACCGCAACAAGAAAAAAAAAAGAAAAAGATAACGCATTCAAAAACTTTTCATGTAGCGACACTTGTGGCCAAAAATGGACAATTGGAATGCGTGTGCAACTCATTATTATATCCTTTCCATTTTTAGTTCCGACTTCCAGTTCTTTTGCTGCCGCTAGCAAATATGAGTGTGGATGATTAAAGCCGAAATAATTAATGAAATAATCGCGATCCCGTTGGGTGACAGTAGCGTAAAAATAGTTGAATAACGCATGTTAACCTCCTTAATCGGTGTTCAGAAAAAGAAACAAACGCATTTATTAATTTGAATAGATCTGGATTTGTTCATTATCATTTAACATATGATAATGTAAATATGAGTGTGTATGATTTAAGCCGAAATAATTAATGAAACCATCGCGATATCGCCGGGTGACAGTAGCGTAAAAATAGTTGAATAACGCATGTTAACCTACTTAATCGGTGTTCGGAAAAAGAAACAAGCGCATTTATTAATTTGAATAGATCTGGATTTGTTCATTATCATTTAACATATGATAATGTAAATATGAGTGTGTATGATTTAAGCCAAAATAATTAATGAAACCATCGCGATATCGCCGGGTGACAGTAGCGTAAAAATAGTTGAATAACGCATGTTAACCTACTTAATCGGTGTTCGGAAAAAGAAACAAACGCATTAAACAGTTCAAGGATGTACAAAACGCGAAGAGATTTTCGAAAGAAAATAAGGAACACATTTTTAATCCCGTCGGATGCAACGATCATACATTGTATAAAATTATAGTCAAAATGATTCATGAAATTATCGAATTCCCGCTGGGCTCCAACAGCATAAAATACCTCTCAAGATAACGGTAAACAACGCATGAATGTTACTCTGAAATTATCGCGATCTCGCCAGGTGACAGTAGCGTAAAAAATAGTTGAATAATGCATGTTAACCTAAATCAGAAAAAGAAACAAACGTATTTATTAGTTTGAATAGATCTGGGTTTGTTCATTATCACAATTTTAACACTGCATTTCACAATGAAGATTTTTCTTTCTTTCAGAATGGTCTATGAGGTACAGACTTGCGTAAAAAGGATCACAACGTAACCTTCCACATTCAATCCTGTCGCATATTTTTCAAGAACGGATGTACAAAACGCGAAGAGATTTACGGAAGAAAATAAAGAACGCATTTTTAATCCCTTCGAGCGCAACGATCATATATTGTACAAGATTACAGCCGAAATGATTCATGAAATCATCGCATTCCCACTGGGCACCAACAGCGTAAAAATGCCTCGCAAGTTATGGTAAACAACGCCTTTATTCTACTCTATTCGCGCTGGTGTTAGGAAACATTAACAAAAAAGAATTACAATAGAGAATTATCTCATTTCAAGCCCTACTTTTTCGTCTAATTCACAAATAATTTCCTTTTATTATCTCAATAATAATGATCCATAATTGTGTAATAACAACGCAAAGGATGTTCTTAAGTTTCTCTCATTGATGGGTATATTCCGATGTCATGCTTATGTTTTTCTTTGTTTTTGATGCGTACGGTTATAACGAGGTTCCGGTTATAACGAGGTAATATCGCCGGTCCCATGGACCTCGTTTTAACGGGGTTTCACTGTACGAATGACAAAAGGCGTTGAAAGAAAAGAACAGGGAACTCTTCATTTAGATGCTGATAACCATTTTGGGAGGGCACATATAAAATGGTTCATCTAGAAGATTTGAAATGCTATTACTGGTATTTGTCTTGTAATTTCCCCACAATAGCATTTTCAGACGTTGAGACAAAAATACAACAGCATTGAATTAGACATGACAATTTGTTATATTGACTGTGCAAAAAAAAAGTACTGTTCTTCAGTTTTGTGCCATCTGCCATTTGTTTACCCAAAAAGCTGTCTTGAGCCTTTGGCTCAGGTGAGCTTTAATCAGGCAAGTGGCTGGAGTCATCGGAACAATGTGGCATCTTTCCAAGAAGCTCAGAATGGTCTCTCTTGTACCGGGAACTAGAACAATCAAGAATACAAGTATCACTTTGATAGGGTGATGTGCCTCTCAATCAAGGCTAGAGAGGAATTCTAATGTTGGCTGTCACATACAGACTTTAACTTTAAGCCAACAAGTGGTAAGAACCCAGATCTAGAATTAGGTCAGATGCTGGAGGGAAAGGATGAGAAGCAACAGACAGACTTACAGGGTGTTCAGACGCAAAAACATTTATACTAGAACGGTATATGATAAATTTATATGTCTGAACACCAACGAAACAACGTATAGCGAAATGACGGTCTGAGCATCGTTTCGCACTAGAACTAGAACTAGAACTAGAACTAGATAGTGAATGAGCATTCCATTGTGTCCATTGTGTGTCTGAACATAAGGCGACCATAGAACGGTATAACTGGGCGGGGCTTAATGGCAGCGTGCATGAAAGGTGACCCCACACCTGTCACTCCTAACCATAACAGCATGCGCAGTGAGAAACTGCACATCTACATGATGTTTTCCAAGAACGGTCAAAATTAGCATCTGAAGGTCTGTCGGCCATACAATGATTCTTTATACGTCGTTTCTTCATAATCGATTTTTGGTATAATCTGGCTTGCGTCTGAACAGGAGGAAAGACAGGTGGGACTTGGAATGACCTAGACTAGACTTGGCTGTGAGCAGACAACAGTAAGATTACTTATCTAGAAAAACAATTAGAGTACTTATCTACAAAACAATGCTGACAGTTTGGCAATCCAAAACCCTTTAGCCCCAATAAATCAGACATATGTGACCGTGCACCACAGAACCAACAAAAGTTATTACGAGTTGAAAGTCAAGATTGTGTAAGGGGTTTCAAAGAAATGAAAAAGGGCCTTTTTCTATGAAAAGAATACATTCCTTTTCATTCTATTCTACAAATTTTTGTTTTATGATTCTAAACTTGAGTATAATGTGGAAGAAGAATTGCTCTTAAAGAAAATATGAAAAACTCAAGATTGATTAGGTTGACCTGTTTCATCTATTTTGAGTCCTCATATAAAATCAGGGCATTCAACTTTTTGTTGGTTTTGTGAAGCACAGTCACATATTGTGTGGTGCTTGGGCCACCCAGGATCTTTGCTGCAACCACTTCATGTTAGAGTACACTGTCACACCAGCAGTTCTGGGATTTTATGTGAAGTCACTTTTTTTATAGTACAAATGATCCGGACGATGGAGAGAACTCGAGGATAACAACCTTGTCCTTCGATGATCCCTTTTCCTACCCAAAGTTAGATGTTTAATATACGTATATTCTTGCTTTGTCAAAGTTTCTTGTATTAGAGGGTCAGGGCCATTGTCCTGTTATAGGTCTTGATAGTCAGGGTGTTGTTTCTGGCCAAATCAATGAATATGGAAGAACTAGGATGCGGTTTATGGAAGATGAAAGAGTTGTGACTACTATCGGTGCCTTGACCATTTCTTGGGAGGTCGACACACTCCGTGGCTTGAGGATGAGGGACTGTGGAGCCGTGAAATGTACACGTACAAACGCCGGGATTTGTACAAATGCAGGGAAATGTGCAACCTTTTCGCCAGGAAATGGGCAAATCTCTATAATTGCATCAATGGAAAATCTGCACACATGATGCCGGGAAATGTCAGCAAAATCAGATATCTACTGAGTTCTACCTTGATCGCTGTGTACATCTTTATACGAGTTTTACAATAAAACAAGTGCACACTACATAGGAGAAAAGGCAAATAATACTGCAATACACACAATTTTCATACAGAAAGAAAACAGATCTATTGATACAAGAAACTCTAATCTTTCTATTAAAGCAATTTTTCTTTAACGGGCAGAAAGAAGAGATTTTAAATCTCTTATCACAGAATGTCATTGAACATTATGAGTATGAGAATAGCGAATTCATCTTCAATATATTTACAAGACCCCAAAAGAATGGTTCCCTACGAGTTATCCTTGATCTTTCTGGACGCGATAAAGGCATCCTTTTCCAGCATTTCAAAATGGACAGTATAAACACAGCATTTGTCACTGCTAATTCCAAACTGCTACATCACATTGACTGATTTGCAAATTGCATACTTTTCAGTTCCCATCCGACCATCATCGAGAAAGTACTTGCATTTTTTATTGGCATGGTAAATTGTACCAATACAAGGCTCTTCCTAATGGTCTCAGCCCTGCTCCTAGACTATTTATAAAAATACTCAAGCCAGCATTTGCCCAGCTTCGGACAGAAGGGCATGCTATGCAGTTATGGGATATCTTGAAGTTACTTTTTCACAATTGTGAGATCACAGGAAGCTACGCAAAGGGCTGTTTCAGCCATCACCTATCTATTATTAAACAGAGTTGGGGTTCTCATTTCACCTAGAGAAGTCAATCCTATGCCCAGGACAAGACCTAAAGTTTCTCAGGTTTTATTTGGATACTAGATTGAAGCATATTACATTGCCACTGGAAAAGCAAGATGACTTTGATCATGGACCTACTAGGTCCATGCTTTGATGGAGTTTGCACCTTCCTCTTGTCTGATACCAATCCTTCCATTCCTAAGGTTGCTAAGGTTACAGGGGAAGTAGTTGCAACTTTTCCTGCAGTGGAGTATGGTCCATTCCATTATAGATATACATATCTAGAGAGAGACAAGGTACAGGCACTTAAGATAGCACATGGGTATTTTGATAGACTCATGACTCTTTCCTTTGAGGCACAAAATCAATTGATATGGTGGACAGAGCATGTCCATATGTCATTTAGCTGTGGAGTGAGACAGAACGTTCACTTGGAATTACGCACAGATGCCAAGTTCAGAGGGCTGGGGTGCCACCTCTCACACAGGTGGTACAATGTAGGTGGACTCAAGAAGAAGTACATTCAGCTCAAGCATCAGGTATACCTTTAAACACAGATAGCTGGGTTAGATCTGAAATCTTTCTGTGCAGATAACAGAAATTGGCATACCTCCCTGGTTTTACTGATAGATAACACGGCAACTGTGTAGCTTATCTTAATAACATGTGTGGGCTGAAATCAGAAACCTGCAATCAGGTGGTGTTTATAGACATCTGACAATGGTGCATTGACTGTATTATATCCCTCACAAATTATTTCTTGTCCTGTGATTGGTGGACAGCATTGGAAGCAACAAAACATTCCTTTTTTCTACTATGAAAATCCTTGTCCCGTCAGAGTCCTGCTATTTCGCTAGGGAAATATCAAAAGTACTATATCACGTTTGTGATTTGCTAAGATAAGCCTACATTAAATGCACATTATTTTTGTGTATGAGATCCTGCTCATTGCATTGACGTGAATACAGTTTGGTTTTCCCACCAACGTGGGAGAAGACGGGTTAGGTTTTCATGTACAAATGGGTATCGTGGGGTCAAAATGCCTTTCAAATGGTGCTCACACACATGGTTTGAAACCCGATTCTCAGGGTGTTGCATATATCTAAACATCACATAATCGTGATTAGAGTGTTGTTACTGCTGAGCTGCTTTACACTTTGCAACCCGTAGGTTGAGGTCATCTGAGGTGTGAGCTTTTTTGTGACCAACGGCGGCGCGTATACTGGAAGTCTAGCATGACAGCTCTGATATATAAACGTGTTTCAAAATGGCATTGCCTTTATCTACTCGCAGAAAGGCGATAGTGGTCTCAAATGCATTTAAAACTGTCCTTTAAATGACGTTTCAAATCGGCGTTTCTAAATGCGTTTGAAGACACGGTAGTTTTGTTTATGTACAACTGTATCACCTGAGAATGCCTCAAAAAATTTGAGATAAACGCACCATATATGTTTTTGAATAGCTCAGGGAATACCTCCGTTGCATGAAGCCTTTAAAAAGATGGGTAACAGCACTGCTCATTTGACATCAGAAACCACGTGATATACAGACATTGAGAGAAACCCTACAGATAGCTGGAATTGACTCGACCAGTATATGTCACATTCGGCTTGAGCCCAGTGGTGGTAACATTGACTGCACACTAAATGCGTAATACTTGCCCAAGCAGGATGAGTGAGAGAGATAACTTTGCAAAAGTTTCACAACAAGCCAATTGACAGCAGAGGTCAAACTTTCACTAAAGCAGTAGTGATTATGTGACTTGAAAGGACACAACAACAACAACAACAACAACAACAACAACAACAACAGCAACAGCAACAGCAACAGCAACAGCAACAGCAACAGCAACAGCAACAACAACAACAACAACAACAACAATCATCACATTGATCACATCCAGAGGCCCAGACTGTCTGTTGCAAACACCATCTCAAGTAGGCACGCTTAGTCTACATTCAAAGCAGTGGAGGCCTTATCCAAGGGCTAGTGGCTCTCAGTTTGCAACATTTGCACTCTAAAATTAAGCACATGCACAAGAGCGAGCTCTTCAATAGTCTCTTCCACAGACATCTGCAGAAAACAAAGATCAAACTTTAAGCAGTAAGTTTTCATTCAGTCTTTTTATTATCGATGCACTGACAATAGTGACTTTCCCGATTAACTTACTAACAAGCTATCAATATCTACTTCATCTCATTTTTTAAAAGACCTTTCTACAGTGTGTCTCTAAAAAAAGTAAACCCAACTTCAACAGCAAATTTTCAGAAAACTATAGAATATTTTGCACATTATTTTTTCATGGTTAGATAGTCCAATAAGTCCTCTATCCAATGATACCACGTAGGTTATGTAACTCTCATGCATGACTGAGCATGATTCAACTTAGTGAATGGGTGTGAAATTATCACTGTGGCAAGTTATTTCTTGCTATTGTCATGCATTCAGGGCATATTTGAAGTTAAATTTTTGTCACATGTTAGGCCTATGACTGCATAACAACTTCAGCAAAGGTTGTTCTTGACACAGGCACACTTCACATGCTTTCCAAACATGGTACAGTTGACAATTGAGCAGGGAGTGTTCCTGGTAACTCGATACCAGGAAACAAGAAGTTTCGTGGAAGTTCAAGAGGCTTTTCGGGTGCAGTTCCCCGACAGGCAGCCTCCAACAAAAAGAGCCATCTGGTACAATGTGAGAAAGTATGCTGATCACGGAATTTGCCACAGTGATGATTTCACACCCATTCACTAAGTTGAATCATGCTCAGTCATGCATGAGAGTTACATAACCTACGTGGTATCATTGGACAGAGGACTTATTGGACTATCTAACCATGAAAAAATAATATGTAAATATTTGATAGTTTTCTGAAAATTTGCCGTTGAAGTTGGGTTTACTTTTTTTAGAGACACACTGTATATTGGAAACTTGAGTGGCATACATCCACTGTTGTCACATGAGGCAACTCTGATTCAGTAGAAAAGAGGTCATACAAATGTTAAAATTACAAAGCACACAGCTTGAAGAGAGATGAGTTTGTGCTTACCTTCCATACATCCTGTAGTAGGCAAGCTGGATCGCCAGCTGGCATACAATGTCTGGGTGGAGGCGAAACTGCTTGCACCACTTCTTGCCAAAGCTCGCATAGAAACTTGTCAAAATTTCAACGTCGTCTACCTGCATGTCCAGTGCATTTGAAGAAACATGTGGTGAATGACTTGATTTCAAATTAATGATCCTTTCATGATGCAAGTAAGGTGTTAGAGAAGGAGAAACAAGAATCTTTCCTTTGTACAATTGTACCTATCCCCTGTGCCGCTGAGAAGATATGTGCTCTATCACAGGTGTTAATAAATTGATTCGACAAAAGACAGCATTTAGAACTATTCAACCCTAATTAGGATGGGTTATTTAGGTAGATGATAGAGCTGAAGGGGGGCCTCCCAGGCCTCCCTTCAGATCTCGGCCGTCAATTGCGCGATCACGATGAAAATTGACACACACAATGCCTGTGACGTAATCTACAAAAAGATGTAAAGTTGATTTTTCAAAAAAATTATCACTTATATGCTAAATTATGCTAATTTATGCATAAAATCAGACTACTTGCTATAAATCTCTATTAGCTATAAATCTATAAATAAAGCTCCAAACAGGCACATTTTTTGTTCAAATATTCTTCCTACTGTCCTTAGCAAATGTAAGTAAAAAAAATTTAAAAGTATTTTATTGTTTTCTTATGTATTTCTATGTTTTTTTGTTTTTTTTTGATGAAATTTGTCCGCGACATTGTTGCTAGCATGAAAATATGCTATTAATTGATCTTAAACGATAAACTAAAAGATGATCATGCTTTTATCAAATTTGACTGTAAGCACAATTTGCATTAAAATTGTACATGAATTCACGTTTTTGAGCATTTTTTGGTCTGACATGCACTCATGCTAACTTTGAAACTGCGTGCCCGGGGGTTGCAAATTTGGTGTCAAAAGACGTAGGAAACTTGACAGAAAAAAGTCATGAAACACTGCGGCGATGGCTTTTTGCGATGAAAACACACCACGCGGAATGTCATGAGAGGCAGGGGGGGGGGGGGGGGTTGGGGGCTCCGAGAACCCTCTACCTCCAAGTTCTGTCCATCGTGTTCACACATTAATATGCAGTTCCAAGAGCATCCCAGTGCTAAACTTGAAAGAATCAGACCCATGACATGCTCTACAACAATTTACATTTCTCTGTGACCCCTTAACCAAACTGAATCGTTTGTTTGTTTTTGCAAAATATAGGTAAGATGTTATATTTTTTTACACTGAAATAGCAGTCGGACAGTTTAATCATATTGGAAGTTATTAATGCAAAAAATCCAACTGTAATTTATTTATTCATTTTTTTTTTTTGGGGGGGGGGGGGACATACTGTAGAACATAATGTGATGACTAGTGTCTTAAATCTCTTTGTGTTTCTGAACTTGTTAGCCCCGTGTGGCAGACACAGTTACAACTTACAAGTTTGTGGTGAACCCTCTGAGCCGTGTCTATGGCTTCATTCACCGCTGCATCTGTGGTGAATATCAGCTCCTCTGGATGTGGTAGGTCGTCCCTCACCTCAGAACTGGGATCCTAGAAAAATGTCAGTTTCAATTTCACCATTTCACTACCATTCAATACAAGCATATCACTGTAAGTATTCATGATGTCATACTACACTGTCCATGGAAAAGTGAGAGCAATATGACAGGAATAATAACAACAAGAACCACGTCCCACAGTAACTTTGTAGGCTATTTCTTCTTTTAATAAGCTGATTTTCAGACTCGGTGCAGCCGTTCAGTGATCAATTTGGCACCTTGTTTCAATAGCAAATATGGAAAGGACAGTACTGTAAAAGTGGAAATTTTCGAGGTGTTGAAATTTTCATGCATTTCACGAAACCAGAGGCTACAGCAAAAATAAAAGCACACAAATATATTTTCGTGCCATATGTTCCAGTACTTAATGTCTTGATTCCGGGGAATTAAAAACATGCGAAACTCTTCTTACATGACCCAAGTGCGAAAAATTAATTGCGCGAAAATATCCAATTTTACAGTATTTTACTTGCTATTTCCGATGCTGCACACAGTTGCAAGGAATTGATGCAAATCCAGATAACAATACTACCATGAAGCAACATCAGAAACATGACAGTGGGTGATTTCAAGTTCGGTGCTAGTGCTAGTGCTAGCCACCAAATAACAGCCTTAAATCGAGCTCCAACATCGACGGTCAGATTAACGAGGGAATGCCGACCAAAATTATCGATCACCAGCACTAGGTGTTGGAATCACAGCACCGCGAGCTCCGTGGGAATTGCGCAACGAAAAAAGTGATGGCGCGTGATTACAGTCAAATATTAAAGATGTAGCCAAAACTGCTTAGTTTAAGACATATAGTAAGGAAGACGGATTAAAATGCCACAAATTTCATCCATTCCCCAAAATACAACTATCTTAATTTTGCTACCAGGCTCAGATTTATATAGCCATGTCTGGAGTGTTCATGTATGTTATGTGGGCAATCACTGCATTAGCATAGACTTTGCACGTAAAACGTGCATCTATTATGGAAGTGAATACGGGTCTCGCACAGCAACGCTAACACCAGCATCGAACTTGAAATGAAGAAAATGATAATCCCTAGGGGCTAGTGTTAGTCAATGGGGAAAAAGCACGTAAATCGCTAACACAAACAGCGGAACGCGGTTCAGCTGACAACATTCAACACCAACACCATCCAGCACCAACTACCGGAAATACGTCATAATTTTGAGGTCAACTCCCAACACCGACGTAATTTCAAGTTTGGTTTTATCGCCGGTGCTAGTGCTGAGATAGCACTAGCACTAGCACCAAACTTGAAATCACCCATTGATGGCCAAACATCTTTTTGGCCATCACGCCAACATTGGCTCAAAAGTGAAAGAGAGATATGTTGGACCAATTTTGGTACAATGTTTAGCAAACTACCCATTTCTTATTCCTGTTGACATCGTTCCAACATCAGATCAGTGTTATATCAACCACTTTTCCACCATGATAGCAAAGGTGCATAACTGGTTGTAATAATGTTGCTCTAATGTTTGGATAACATCAGAACAAGCTGGAAAGTAGTTGTTATAGCGTTGGTACAACAAGTGTTGAAATATAAATGTTGGTCTAATATTTGGGTAACATCATAAAAAGGTGGAAAAGTAGTTGTTATAATGTCACAATGTTATAAACATTGGGATAACAAGTAAAGATACAAGTAAAGAGACAATGAAAGAGAGAGCGAGTGAGAACACTCACTCACGAGTCAGCAGTACTCCTGACTTACCGGCCAAGTTCCTCCATCTTTCACCATCCTCCTATAACCCCAGTGAGTCATGTCTACGCAGACCATTGCATCAAAAGGAGCATGCTGTAAAACATACAACATGAGGCTTGTAAAGAGGTCTGACTGTTAGTAATTACAAAGAACAACCACTTTCCCATGTAAATTTACATAATTATACTTGTATCCACAAATGATGCATATACATAATATGCATATAATATATGGGAAAGTGGTTGTTAATATCTTGTGACATCATGTGACATTGCATCACAAAACCAACAAAAAGTCGCATGCCCCAATTTTACATGAGAACTCAAACTAAGTGAAATGGGTCAACATAGTCAATCATTAGTTTTTTTTCTGAAAGAGCAATTCTTCTTCTACTTATGTAACTGAAAAGTTTGGGATCATAAATTGACTGGGAAATTGTGAATTTTGCAGTTTTTCTAAGCACACACACACACACACACACACACACACAGACATACAAATATCTCATACAACCTTGCATTAGGAAACCATATAAGATTCCCCAATTTATGTCAGACTGTAAATGTCGAGTTTTTCAGCTTTAAAATGTACAATATCTTTAACAGCACACAGACTTTGAAAGCACTACACAAGTTCATGCAAATCAACACATTCTAATACAGTTTATGAGACTAAGCACTTTACCACATACACATTTAAAAGGTAAAAGGATGCAAGTGCTATGAAGGTCTTATACTTACAGTCAATTAAGTTTACTATTTTTGATTTTTAAAACCACATAGCCTAAAAAATGTAAACAATCACTGTCATCTGTATACTCTCATCTGTACATGGAACTTGCATTAACTTTAAATTGCATCACAAGAATGCTTTGAAAAGTTGAATCAATCCTCATTCTAAATACAGTGTACCCTTTTTTTTATTCTCATTTTGCTTGAATATGTTTTGTAACAAGCACTAGAGGAGCCAGTTGAGTCGTTTGAAGCTCTCTTATGATTCTGATGACTTGTCTTCTCATTTCTTTATGATTTCTGATGTTATAATGCCAAGGTGTGCTGGGTATTCATAAATCACACATTCTTTAATTCAGTTCAACTATACAGTATTAGTAATGATTAACAAACTAAGTTATTTTCCGATTATCATTATTCCTTACATCACATATGCAGGACAGTGTTCCATTCTTGTTGACGATCATGAGGTAACTCTTGTCCAGCCAGTGATTGTGTGCATTGTGGCCACTCATAGCAGTCTGGAATAACTGGGGAAACATAGACAAGAATAAAATGAAAATTGGTCAGGCATTTCTCATGCGAATTTTCCTGCATTCATCACTCAGCCAGGGTTATAATGCTGCTGAAATTTCTTTGTTCAAAAATTGAAATATATTCCAGTTAACACTTCCAATACGTCGTGACCATATAGTTTCCATTGTAACTGAGTGACAAATTGCCCTACATTGGCATAAATAAGCACCAAAGTAATCAGTGTTTAGTAGTAGCCACAGTAGATATCATGGGCATACATACTCGATCCTGCTCGAGTATGTATGCCCATATTATCTTGGCTACTACTAAACACTGATTTATCCAGTGTATAGTTCCTTTGATGTAGGGCACTTTGTCAATCAGTTGCAACAAAAACACTCGACGCAAGAATTTCATCAATTTGAATAGTTTTCTTCTCGTATCTGTAGCACAGGATGCAACAATCTCTTCATTATTGTGCCTTTTTGAATTGCATTGATCATCATCTCATTCATCATTCAAGCACAAATACTATTGAAAGACATAGTTTACTTCACAGTTCTATCTCTGCTAATCTGACCTTTCCCCTAGCCATCCAGTGAACAAGATAATGTTTAGTAGTAGTGACATTACTGTGAAGGTGTTTACACCACTCTTTATTTTTCCATGTGGATGTTATGATAACACTTCACAAATGAGAGCATAAGACTTTTGGCACTGCCACTGCTCACTTCATACCCTTTTTTGACATATCTCCAACTCAAACCATTCTTTTGAAGAAAGGCATAAGGAGTTTGATTTATTGATAGCTTTGAATAAAATGGGCGTCATTGAGCAGTGAACACAGGTTATCAAAGGATCAAATAGTTTCACAATCAGTGAATTGACAGCTACTTGAGGATCGAGAAGAGACTACAAGAGAAATAAAAGGAAAGAGAGACAGAAGGAAGAAAAGACACAAAAAAGAACAAGGCAAACACCATGTGATGTCTCGCCTGCACATCACAATTTGTGAGTACAGTCTGACCTCTCTTATCTGGACATATTGTGACCAGTGCTCATCAAGATAAGGGATTTGGCCAGATATGGGAGACTCAATGTTTAATACATGCACCTGTCTACCCAATGGTAGCAACATATAACCTTTTGCAGGTAGCGTAGACTATTTTTTTTTTTTGGAATTCTTTCTTTGAATTAAGTGCAAAATTAAAGACATTTGTAATTTTAAACCAAAATGAAATAAATTTGCTGTCAAACTCTTAGAGATGATTTACCTGCTTAAATAATAAGGAATGTATCAAGCAGGTCTTGAAAAGAAACAAAATGAGTCAACAAAATGTTCAAAATTCAATCATCACGGCTAGGCGAAGTCGATGCACTGACAAATTGCACAACGCGGCAGACTGCAGTCCAGCTACAGCCATGCTTGTGCTACCTACATACCATACCAGGCCTGGTGCTTGGTGCACTGCAATTGTGTAAAACTTGTCTGTGACTGTAAGTGTGTGTGCAAATTGTGAATGTTGTGGGGAAATCCAGTCTAAATATAAGTTAGTCTGATAAAAAAGAGTAAAATCTTACGCATTCAGTAGTTGACTGAAATGAGACGAAAGATAAGAAAGTTATGACATTTCGCAGTTTTGCTAATTTCTGCGAAACAGTTCTGCTAATTTCTGCGAAACAGTTCTTGTACAGTGGATATGAATATGAAAATGAGTGAGCTAACTATGTCATAACCTCACAATTTTCCATTGATCGTGTACCAAAAAATGACGAAAATCCAATAATTCTGAAACATGACTTTATTTCTGGTTGAATAACTTCAGAATAGTGACCAGTCAGATAATACGAGGATTTGAATCTCAGGCATAATTGCATTTGAATGAAAAACTGGAAATTTCAAAATTTTATGGACAAACTACATGGTAAGTTGTAAGGGGATGACATGCTCACTTTGCCATTTGCATATTCACACTGACCGTTCAAGAACTGTTTCCCCCCCCCCCCCAAAAAAAAAAAAAAAAAAAAAAACATAAAAAAAAAAACAAAAAAACCTTGAAACTTCAAAATATCATAACTTCCTTATTTGTCATCTGATTTCGATAAAAATTATACCGTTGAAGTCTTTTTTACCAGACTAACTTATATTTGGACTGGATTTCCCCTTTAATGTCATCCATCAGTAGATTAAAGAGTGAGAAGAGAGAAAAGATGAGACAGAAGAAAGAGAGAAATAAGAGGAGGAATCAGAAAGAGAAAAAGAAATAGGACCTATTAAAGCCAGGAGAAGAGAGAACAGAGAGAAAAGACAGAGCTTCATTACTTCACTGTAGGTGCTTGGAGAGTCCTCATCAAAGGCCAGCATAGCGATGCTCTCATCAATCACCTTCACATGCTCTGCATTCACCGGATCAAGGCTCAGTAGATACTCCCTGTTCCTGGCATATGAATCCCTGGTGTCTGCTGTCAAGGCTGCTATGCCCTGGCCACGCTGCTTGCTATGGTCTTTCACATACTGCAAATGCCTGCAAGATTGGGTTTGGAAAAATCCTGTTAATCCTGTCATGATGGTTAGCAAGCCATTTAACAAACCAGTCGCCAATTTGCAGAAAAGTTTCATGCTGTGAATTTAGAAATGGTCAATTCCAGCGTAACGGACATGACATTCAGACCACTTTTTTGTGATTCAAACCATCACACAGTGAAATTGGGAGTCTCCAAAAGATTCTAATTGAGTTTATCAGACACATTTAAGTATATGTAATGTACACAGAAAATTTCATGGAAATTCATCGAGTGGTTGTTGAGAAATTGCATTTTTAGCGAGCGTAACGGACATGACACTAAATGGACAAGGCATTTTGATCTACTTACCATTATGAAAATTCCTGTGAATTTTTGGATAAGATGCAGCTGGTTTTGGTCTTGATTAAACCTTTAGGTCATGCTTTACTCATTAAGTCCTAATTTAAAGTAGTTTTACTGTTCATTCTTTTTTAATAGTTTAAAATATTGCGTAACGGACATGACACTTCGAGTGTAACGGACATGACAGTTTTGTCCACTTTTTGTAAGCTAAGAGAATTTTTTTATTACAAGGTATAGCAGATACTCAATTGTTGGCATAGTAAGGTTAGAACATAGGGACACACATCATACCTGCAATCATGTAATATATCTTATATTTATATCATTTTAGGGGGGTTAGTCTTTGTATATATTTACAAAACAAAGAAATATAAAACAAATTCACTCCTGCACCAGTTTGCTACAATTAGTGACAAATTTCCAGTTACTACCACCCACCATAGCAGAATAGGACATATTACTATCTTATACTATGGTTATTTTTTTCTTAGTGGCCTAATATTTGATACTTAGTATTATACACTAGCGTAACGGACATGACACCCTTGTAAGGTTAACCATATTTTCACTTCTTTGTTTCAAAATAAAAAGATTAGAATAACTGCACACTGCTAACTACATTATGTTGTTGACCAAAACATCAAAAAGTCCTTTTATTGCAGGTTTCAGTGATCTAACAGCTACTCTAAAGCACATGGAGTGCAATGCCCAGAGTACCACAATGGCATACATGTATAATACAGAAGACCATATGTCTCCATATCTGCGAATAGGCAAAGAAAACAGAACGAACCAGATCTGTATGAAATAAAAAGTTTGAATACAACATCATTAAAATGTACTCGAGATTGCATCAACTTTTATGCAATGAAACAGGACCACAAAACTGTTTGGTACCATCATCAAATTAGTGTTATCATCTGAA
Source organism: Diadema setosum (assembly GCF_964275005.1). Classification (NCBI taxonomy): domain Eukaryota; kingdom Metazoa; phylum Echinodermata; class Echinoidea; order Diadematoida; family Diadematidae; genus Diadema; species Diadema setosum. The sequence goes on along the minus strand of NC_092689.1, from coordinate 2,480,700 downwards.
AGAAATAAGGTATGTAAATATCATTTCTGCAAAGTTCTTTCATTTGGCATTAATGTCATCCTTGGAGGAGAATCATCCTCTGTTATCCAATCTTGGATAGACTATTGTAAAAACTTCCACTGCTAGTACCAGTACTTTATTATTGTCAACAAATGCTTTCTTTTCTTGGCTAGAAGTGAATGACCAAGCCCCTTTTTTTCTGAGAATTTTCACAACACATAATCCATTTCCATTTAGAGTGGTCACCTGGGCAACAAAGTATTTCTTGTTTTCTTCACGGCAAATTCAACTTGTTCAAATTGTATAATCAACTTATTGCTTGCTTAGGCACTTCTTAAAGCTTGCCAGAGTGGTGTACTGGTTACATTATTCTCACCAGCTTGTGAGTAGGACATTTTGAAATACTGGATGCTTTCCCAGTTTCCGTACCAACTGGTTGTAACTGATTATACAGTGTACCTTTCAGTGGATAAACATCTTCTCATAGCATCTCAAAATTGTGCTTTTTGTACAATGCTGTGTGCTGTCATATACACCGGATATCCCTTGGCATAGAGGTACATCTAGTTTAGTTGTATTGATGAAATGGATAGGCAGCATTCAGACCGACTTTCTCTGACGATAGAGGTACATGTACTGTCAACACGCTTAATAAAGCAAACAATTCCATTCTCAGCCCTCTTGGTAAGTGATATCTCATTAATGTGCCACTGAAGGTGTGGATTTATAGAGTCATAGAGATGAGAGAGGTATGTATGGATGCAGCACAAACTTAAAAAAAAAAATATGAGGCAACACCATCATTGAAGACATTGATGCTGGTGACATTTGGATTCTTTGTTGTTGTATCATCAGTGATCATGTATTTGGATGCACGAGGATCCATTTGTGCAGGAGTACCTGGCTGTTAAGTTGACTCCATGGCAGATACAAATGTGTTAAATGTGGTCTAAAATGTATTTATATGTAGAAAGTGCTCATTTTAAGTATAGAAGGGAAGGCCAACAGTGAAAACACCATTGTCTAATACTCCTTGGAATGACAGCTGCTGTTTATCAGTCAGGATTACAAGAGGTGGGAATGGATCAAACCGGTGTACAGGGTAGCAAGATCATCTAAAATCAACAGTCTTCCAGTAGCAGAAAGCAAAGTCTGCTTGTTTTCGTTTTATTGAGTGATGTGCAGACTTAATTATTTACCCAAGTATAGAAATGTCCTACTATCCTCAAGCAATTAAAACTAATCACCACCCTGTTTCACTTGGCCACAGTGTTATTTTCGCCACTTGTCTAATATGAGGTGTCATGTCCGTTACGCAAAGTGTCATGTCCGTTACGCCATTTACAGGAAAACTAGAAGTGGTATAGAAAAGTGGTTTTCACACATGCAAGGGGATTCAATCCTAACATAGAAAATGAATTTGCAGCAACTTTACACTAATTTCCTCTTGGCTATGAAAACTTATAGTAAAAAACGTAACGGACATGACGCTTGAAATGTTATAGAAATCACACAACTTTGAGGATCAATAGGTCAAAAACTGATGAATGCTAAGGAATTTGGTTGTGATTTTCCGTTGATATATACACTGGACTATAATTTAAAATCTGAACAAGGCCTCTGGGACATATCTGGCCTTCTTTAGAGACAGGAACACTAAACTCTCTAAAAATAGCCAAATTTTTGCATCACTGCAACACATCATGCAGTATTTTCATTGACTGAGAAAAATACAAAATTTTGCAATGACAAAGATGCCACCAGTGAAAAATGAAAATATATATGTTACTTTCTTAGAATATTTGAGAACTTAAGTGAAACTCAAAACTTCATTTTTTCACCAAAGTGAACATTTCTCATGGAATTGCCCAAATGTCGCTATGGCGACTGATGCCTCTGCCATAATGCATGGTTCTCCCAATAGGTGTTTAGTACAATGTCTTCACAATGTATGATGACAGTTTCACATAACTGGCAAAATATTGAAATGACAGGTTTGTCAGAAATATCTTGAATGTTCACTTTCCTTGAACTACGTTTGCTATAATTGTCTATTAAATAGTGCAGGTACATGTATTTGGGGAATTGAGATTTTTACTTGACTTCTGACTGACCCTTTTATAAGTTTATGCATTGAGTAATTTTCAAGGTATGAAGAAAGAGTGTAATTACAGTGTAAAATAGATTTTTTTCCTTTGCATTTAAACCTGGCCTTGACCCTTAACCTTTGACCTTTGACCTTCTGGCAGGAAATTTCCAAGAGAATCTCCATTAGGTAATACATATTAAAGGTGCATGGTCCCGGTGTTTTAGTCAAATGCGTAGGCGGGCGCACGCCACAAGTTTCCTATAGAGACCTACGCTATCGACTCCTCTTTAGCACTTACGCTTTGGCCCACTTCCCCGAGTCCGAAGAAGTCCGATCCACTGTAGTCAGAGGTCCGATCACAGTTCGGCTCATGATTCGGCTGAGGGGGATGACAGCTTTAGCAAACTTCTTTTGTGATGTCATAATAACAAGCACATATCCTATGCACGCACCCTGGCATTACTACAGACTGCGTGATGCGCAGAGAAGACAACGAAGGCAACGTTACTTAGCAACACCTACGCACTTTACTCTTGATGACAGCTCAACTTCGGTAATCTTCGTATCAATGCTAACGGTGATCGGCAGTATCATCAACAGCGCCCTCTACACTACCGGGACTATGCCCCTTTAAGTTTTAAGAATTATAATGCAAGCATTGCATATATTAGTATATGAGGGAAATAGTAAAATTTTGACGAGTTGACCTTGACCTTTGACCCCTGACTATTGACCCATGACCCCTAAATTCCCTAGATAATCCCTGCCAGTCAGTACATGTGTATGTACCAAGTTCCATGAAGATGCATTGAACCATTTGTGAGAAAAGTGAAATTGTAACATTTTCACCTAATCTTTGACCTTTTGACCTTTGACCTTATGACATGAAACTCTCTCTGGAGAATCTTTATGCAGTAGTACATGTCTACACTAAGTTTAAGAAAATACCTTTGGGCATTGCATGGATATGGGGGAAATAGCAATATTTTTAGCATTTGACCTTGACCTTTTGACCTTTGACCTCTTGCCAATGTCACTACAATCTACTCAACTAATTGCCCCATCATACATCATCCTTGGACCAAGTTTGGTGAAAGCTGCTTCATCCAGTTTTGAGTTATCACGTAAAAAGATAAATTTTAGGATTTGACCTTGATCTTTGACCTTTGACCTCTGTCCGCTTTCACTCAAAAATTAATCAAGTAATTGTCCCACCATACATCATCCTTGGACAAAGTTTGGTGAAATTTGCTTGATCCAGTCTTGAGTTATCGTGTAAACAGATACAATTTCATGATTTGACCTTGACCTTTGGCCGATTTCACCCAAAATCTATTCAAGTAATTGCCCCATCATACTTTATACTTGGACAAAGTTTGGTAAAATTTCAGTCAATATTACTCAAGATATCGCGTAAACGAATGCGGACATACGTACGTCCATGGACGGACAACCCGAAAACATAATGCCTCTGGCAGAGGCATAAAAAGGCTGTCGACTCCAATTTGCAAAAGTCTCGTACCACGAATGTTTCTGAATTTACAGTGATATACTTCTTGAAAGTGATATACTTCTTGAAACTGCAAAAAAAAAACACACAAAAAAAACCACAACAAATATATGACAGTTCCTAAACAGTTGGCGCCATCACATCAAGAAGAATTACGCTGATACGGCTGCACTGCTGACTGGTAAATCTATCAACTCAGTCATACATACGTAAAGGACAAATCCATTGCATTTATTTCCTTTCATATTCCCCTTCTCTCTGACCCAGTTTCTTATATTCTGTATTTAAACAGAGATATTTCACCATCCAACAAATTGCAATAGAAAATTTCCAAGAGTTCCCATCCATTGGAGGTCATATATACATGATGTAAAATATTTACTGCAGTCTAGATGTAACTGGCTGTGTTGCATACATTTGAACCTACACTCCTCACTTCTTCCTACCCCCTCCCTAAATTTTGCCAAGCAGATGTCAAGACACACTCCACTGTAAAACACAATATATTCGCAGCATGAAATTTTTGTAGATTGTCACTGGCATTCAATGCATATTTATAGTGTAGACAAGAAGTTTGTCATGCATTTTAATTTCTGAATCTTGGCTCTCCCGAAATTGCAAGCAAACATTCCTCGTTTTACAGTATATTGTCACTTAAAACCTGTGACGGGAGGAAAGTAAATATGGAAGTGTAGTATCCCGCAGTTATATGTACACATGTATGCCGCCACCTACGGCAATAAGTGGTTGTTATCATGGCGAAAGTGCAACCGCCAGTCTCGCTCTAAGATGCCTGACAATAAAGTTGAGTTCTATAATTCCTGAATACGATCTGAGTTTGTCCAGTGTACACGACCGTACATTACAATGGCGACGAGTAGTGGAGCCTCAGTTCAAGTTCTGACTTTATCCAGTACGTGAGATATTTGACTTCTACCAGCGTCGTGTCTGCCCACGTTTGTGAGTGACTACCGAGATTAGCCCCACACATTGACATTTACGTATCGTCAATATGTCTATGCCAGTTCTTCCGCCGTTTGATCCACACGGTGACAGTGCGTCCCTGAGTCAGAGATTCGAGGCGGCTATGGTTGGGTTTAATATCACCATACCGAAACGGAAGAGAGCCTTACTCCTACACTACGGAGGTGAACTTTTGCAGAATGTGTTTGACACACTGTGCGACACTGGAACTGAAAATGATTACGAAAAGGCACGGGACGCTCTGAAAGCCCATTTCGTACCACAAAAGAACATCGTCTACGAGACAATTTTGTTTCGCCACCTTATCCAACAGCCGGATGAAAATGTAGCACAGTTCTGCACACGACTTCGGAAAGACACAGAGAAATGTCAGTTTGCTGACGTCGAGCGCGAACTGCTGATGCAGATCATCACTGGTTGTCGATCTGGACAGCTGCGAAGACGAGCTCTGGAGAAGTAGATTTCTCTAAAAGAACTTCTTGACCTTGCTCGATCCATTGAACTGTCACAGGAGCGTGCAGATGGCGTCGAAGCTGATATGTCATCACAGGTTCATCGTGTTTCTACACAACACAAAAAGAAGCGCTCAAATCACACAGGCACCCAGTTTGGTAGTGGTAAGACACCAGCACCCCAGAAACAGAAGCAGGGTGACAAGGCAACGAGAAAGAAAAAATCAGAACAGTGTGGACACTGTGGATATGCTTATCCTCATTCAGGAGAATGTCCTGCCAAGGGCAAACGCTGTAACACATGCAATAAACTCAACCATTTTGCTCCAATGTGCCGTAGTGGAAAATTTCAGTATATAGACAGTGATGACAATGCTGAACCTCACAGTGCTGACAGCTCTAACCCACGGAGTTCTGTTGATTTCGTGCAGGACTACGTGTTCTCTGTATCCATGAACAAGCCATTGGCACACGTAGATATAAATGGCATACCATGTTCCATGATCATCGACACTGGGTGTTCGCGAAACATTATCGACGAGAAAACGTTCAAGAAACTGAACATGAAACTCAGGAAGACTTCCATCAAACTATTTCCATATGGTGCAAGTAAACCACTGACAGTGCTTGGCACTTTTACTGGTCTCATTGAAACGCACAGGAAAACCACTGTGGCTGACATCTGTGTGGTTCAAGGCTCAGCAGGATGTCTTCTAGGACTCAGCACTGCACAGGAACTGAACCTGATCACAATTCATGACACTGCCAATGCTGTCACCAATGACTACGAAGCTGAGTACCTAAACCTGTGGTCAGGTGTGGGGAAGTTGAAAGACAAGAAGGTGAAACTTCACATTGACACATCGGTTCCTCCAGTTGCACAGCGTTATCGCAACACACCGTTTCATTTGCGAAAACAAATCGAAAAGCAGCTTGCAGAGCTTCAAGAAGCTGACATCATAGAGGATGCTGTGGGTCCTACCCCATGGGTATCACCTATTGTAGCAGTCCCCAAACCAAATGATCCTGACAATGTTCGCATCTGTGTGGACATGAGAGCGGCTAACAAAGCCATCATCAGGGAACGTCATCCTACACCCACAATGGATGAAATCATTGCTGAGCTCAATGGATCGCGAGTATTCTCAAAGCTTGATTTGAAATGTGGGTATCATCAGCTGGAGCTTGAAACTGAGAGCAGATACATCACCACGTTTGCAACACATGTCGGCCTGAAATGATACAAAAGACTGAATTTTGGTATCTCATCAGCGAGTGAAGTGTTCCAAAACACAATTCTTCAGACAATAGAGGGCATACCAGGAGTCCTCAATGTCTCGGATGACATCCTTGTCCATGCACCTGATCAAGCATCACATGACGAGAGGCTGAACGCGCTCTTCAAGCGTCTACATGAACGAGGACTTACTTTGAACAAGCAGAAATGCCAATTCTGCAAGTCTACAATCTCCTTCTTTGGCCTTGTCTTTTCAGCGGAAGGGGTATCGCCTGATCCCGACAAAGACGATGCTATCCACAAAGCTGCACGTCCTACGAATGCTCAGGAAGTGAGAAGTCTTCTTGGCATGGCAAGCTACAGCTCGCGTTTCATTCCAAATCTCTCGACGATCACCGCACCCCTACGTAGCCTCATGACAAAGGGTGCAAAAATTTGAATGGAACCAGGAGCATGAAGCAGCCTGGAACGCATTGAAAGGTTCCATATCGAAGAGCACAGTCTCAGCATATTTTGACACAGCAAAGCACACAACCATACATGTCGATGCCAGTCCAGTGGGACTAGGTGCTATGCTAACACAAGAGGGACAAACAATCATCTATGCCAGCCGTTCCCTCACCCCTACAGAACAGCGCTACAGCCAAATCGAAAGAGAAGCCCTGGCCATAGCATGGGGTGTTCACCGCTTTCATACGTACCTTTTTGGTCGCAACTTCACAGTGGTTATGGATCACAAACCACTGATCCCTATCTTTGGGAAGCCAAAGATTGTACCATCAGCACGCATTGCCAACTGGATGTTGAAACTCCAGCACTACGACATGGATGTTATTCACGCCCCTGGAAAGGAAAACCCAGCGGACTACATTTCGCGGCATCCATGTAACGACAACCCTTCTGCATCACTGCCCGACGTCGATGCTTACGTCAACTTTGTGGCCCATCACGCAACACCTAAAGCTGTCAGTCTCGATGACATTCGCAAGGAAACAGCTCGTGATCCTGCACTCCAAGCCACTATCAAAGCGTATCGCGATGGAAAGTGGGAAAAAATCAAAAGCACTGATCGCGCAATGTGGAATGTCCGAAAAGAGATCGCAGTCACTAGCGATGGTGTTGTCCTGAGGGATAAGCGTATCGTCATACCAGAATCCCTCCATTCGCGTGTCATAGATATCGCACATGAGAGTCATCCAGGAATGACGCGTACAAAAGCATTGCTCCGCTCAAAGGTGTGGTTCGCGACAATGGATAGAAAAGTAGAAGCTCTTGTTAGCAAGTGTCCAACATGTCAAAAAACCTGTGAAAATCGCACACCTTTGGAACCGCTGAAAATGTCAGAAATGCCAAGTGGGCCATGGCAGAATCTGAGTATCGATTTCTGCGGGCCATTTCCCACAGGGGAATATCTGATGGTATTGATCGATGAGTATTCGAGATACCCAGTAGTGGAAATTATGAGTTCAGTGTCTGCAAGAGCTGTGATACCAGTTCTTGACAAAGTCTTGTCTGTGTTTGGATTTCCAAAAGTCATCAAGAGCGACAATGGAAGCCCATTCAACACTAGTTCATTCGCAGAATACGCGTCTCACTGTGGATTCAAGCACCGCCGCATTACTCCACACTGGCCTCGAGCGAATGCCCAAGCGGAAGCATTCAACAAGCCACTCATCACAGCTATTCGTGCTGCTCATCTTCAAGGGAGAAACTGGAAGCAGGACCTTTATACGTACCTCCGCCAGTATCACGCCACGCCACATTCCTCAACAGGTGTTAGCCCATTTTGTTTGATGTTCAATCGCGAACCAGTCACACGCCTCCCTAACGTAGACGCAGGTACTCGCGACAACTCGAACGACAAAAACGTGGCTAGCCATACAAAAGTGAGAGTAAATGATCGTGACGCGAAAGCAAAGCAGAAATCCTATGCCGATAAGCGACTCCACACAGCAAAATGTGACTTCAAAGTTGGTGATACCGTCATTGTGCACAAAAATGCACAACGCGACAAATTCGACTCTCCATATGATCCTACGCCATTGGTGATTATCGCGAGAAAGGGAAATATGGTTACAGCCGAATGTCAGTCCACATCCAGGAGGATCACACGCAATGTGTCCTTCTTTAAGCGATCACCCTCTCAGTCACAGCTTGCTCAAAACTAACATCTCTCACCAGCATGAAGAGCATGTGGAACCTGCGGTTACAATGCCGCACCAGAAATCCACCTTCTTACTTGAAGGATTATGTAAAGTGATTTCAAAGCAAAATTCACACAGGCTTATGTATAAACCAAATGACTCCTCAAAAATGTGAAGAGGTGTACTGATGACAGAAGATACGAAGCTTATAAATCTTTTCGTTTTAGAAGATAATTGTTTGATTATAATTATAATCATGTATTGTGGTTCTAAACACATACATATACATGATGATGCATACTGTGGAACAGTTTTTTTTATTAACACTCACATTAAAGAAAACAGGAGGGATACTCACATGTTTTATTTGTATCACACATACAAGAAATTTTGTTGTAATTAGGTAGGAAACTTTGGAAAATGAGAAGTTACAAAAAGTGAAAATGAAGAGATAAATTGTCATACAGTAACTTTATTGTAGCAGTATACAACATGTTAAATTGGAAATGTTTGAAGAATATGAAACCAGACAAGAATTTTGTTATATACATGATTGTTGTTTAAAACATGTGAAATGAACGTTACTGTATTTTCGATACAACAAATTACTCACTCAAGCTGTGTTTTTATAAAACATTATACAAAGGATGTTTTGATGGTTTATACATGTACGTAGGCCTGTGAAGTATATTGAGACAGTTCGTATTATGAAAGTCCCATGTCATGTAATCGTGAAAGTTCCGTTTTAAGTCTTGCATTGTGAAAGTTCCATTTCACATAAATATGGCTTTACCAAGTGGTTTTATACTCCACATAATGTTATATAGGATAAATTTAAGTCAGTTTTGTGATATTGTAAGTTTGTAACACAAACCACCATTTTGGCTAATTCAGTTCTGAAGTATATTCAATTACCCATTATTATTTTAGCAGTTAAATAATATATGGTTAGAAGCAGACACATATGCGAATGAAACAACTTAAAAAAATGTTTGTAAATGTTTTCTGGTTTTAGTGAAATACTCAAGAAATAGCAAATCATACAGTCATAGCAAATTGATTGTGTTCTGTGAACAAAACAAATCTAAAGAAAGGGAGGGATGAAGTATCCCGCAGTTATATGTACACATGTATGCCGCCACCTACGGCAATAAGTGATTGTTATCATGGCGAAAGTGCAACCGCCAGTCTCGCTCTAAGATGCCTGACAATAAAGTTGAGTTCTATAATTCCTGAATACGATCTGAGTTTGTCCAGCGTACACGACCGTACATTACAGGAAGTCTTTGTCAATTTCAAGGAATCAGTTGAGAGTATTAAGTTGAGAGTATTACGCAAAATTGAATGCAACACAAGTCTGAGTACAGGATACTCCCATATGATCTCTTCCAACAAGCTGTCCAAACTGTTTCTCAGAGTCTTTGAGAAAAATGAAAACCCCAGCAAGAGCATTTTCTAGTATTTTTGAGATGGCTGGCAGGTACACTATGGAGGATCATCATAGACATAATGTGAGTCATGTTGTGGTGGATGAGTAAACCAACAACAGCTTTGAGTCATGTTCACCAAATGTGCTATCTAGTTTTAATCCTGACAAGTAAAGACACAGCAGAGTGGGTTGAAAACAATACAATGCATTAATGGGATACTTTTCTCTCTGCCAAGAGTCATACCTGGCTTGTTTTTGAGCACAGAGGCCAACACTGAAACACTGATACAACAAGAGACTCACACCTTGCTAATTCTTGTGCACAGAGACACAACACACCACTATACACTGAAGCATATATGTGCATCACAACAGTGACATCTTGTAGTTTATGAAGCTCTTTAATACTCAAATTACACTGGGACATCTGTGCAATAAAACATCACACCTTTATAGTTCTTGTGAGTACTGAGAGGATTAATAATCTAGCAGTTATGCAGCAAAAGACTGATACCCGAAATGTTAGTATGCACAAAAATATTTCACACAGTAGGACACTTTTGCAATCGGATACTCATACCTTGTTTGTGCGTACAAGTAAGTTTGTAAGTTTGTGTGTACAAAGCACATACACATACCACTAACAGCATGTGTGCAAGAAAACACTCATACCTTGCTAGCTCTTGTGCACTGATGAGCTTCCCCATCCGGTCAAATGTCTCAACCTTGAAGAGATGACCATTTCTACTGACGACTAGATGGGATGGACAAGGCCCTTCATACTCTGAAAATGATAACAGTATAGTCTGCCATAAGAAAAAATAGTCTGGGTACATAATATTCACTGATTTTGTGCTACTTCTGGCTACCATAAACTCTAAAACCCATCTATAAGATATTTTTCTATGCACAGTTTTAATGGGTTGAACTGTGCACTTCGTCAACTGGTAACTACTACTACAGCAGTAGTATTTGTGTATGCACAAGTACGTGTGTTTGCATGTCTTAGTATTCATTTGAGCATAGTGTATGCTACTAGTAGCTTTCTGTGCAGGTCACACACTCAAATGGATCATTTGTGTGTACACTGTAATCAAATGTGTGTACTTGTGCAATGCGTAATGTACAGAGCTTGTCGTCCACAGCGAAGTTATGAATCCGTGAATATGTTCTTGAGTAACTCAGTGCAAAAATGTAATCGTGTGAAATAAACATGTTGAAAGTAATTACTCAGCATGTTCTGATCAACAAAAACATACTGGAAGAAATTTCAAGCTGAGTTGCTCCTTCCTAATGCCAACATTCATCCCAGAAGGAATTTGGTATATGATGCATCACGCGTTACCCCGGGGTACCATAGTACCCCCGGGTACCATAGTACCCCGGGTAACCACGTTGTGGAGCACCACCTCACATCCACTCGAGGACAGCCAGAGAAAAATGCATGCACTGTGTGTGCGTGTACATAGTCATTCCCATGCCACTGCATGTTATACTATGAGTGCATGGAAGCTGCGATACCACTTGCGTGTGCAGTGCAGTGCAGTGCGGTGGGTAGCGCGCGCTAGCTCCAGCATCAAAATAATTTTCTCTTTTTGGCACCCAGGGTACAACCTTTTTAAAAGAATAAATAATTCAACAAAATGGCTGATTTTTGTTTGGTACCCCAGGATACCATTTATGTCATCATATGGTGAACAGTTAATCAATTGAGCTAGGTTAAGACCATGCCAGGTCTGAAATTTCAAATTTGCTGCATTTAAAAAAAAAATTCTATACATGGATGTCTACTACAAATATTATTCCATACAATCTTTAAGGCCAATTTCATCTCTGATGTGTAGTTTCCTGTAGCATGGCCTCAATATACAAATGATGCACAGGACAGAGTGGATCGGTAAGAATTGGAAGAGCGAGTTTAACTTTGGAACTGTTTAAACCAATGAGCGTAGCGAGTGGGTTTTAGACTGTTCCAAAGTTAACCAAGAGCATCCAATTCTCACTGATCCACGAAATAGGCCTGTGCATCATTTGTGTTATAAAGTGGGCCCGCCAGTTCATGAAATGCAACCATTTTTCCCATCATGCGTCCGGCACACCTACAACAATATACAAGACTTGAGCCGTGCATTCGGATTTTACCGGACACATGGCTCAGTGTGGATCAGTAAAAATAAATGCATGACAATTGACCAATCAGATTGCAGAGATTCTAAAGCCCATTTTACAATGTCAAACTAATCTTATATCCCTGTTACACAGAGAGTTTTTCTCATCGGTCACTCGTCGTTTTTTGCTTCTGGCCATTAACTGAACTGTATCGGATTGCAGTCTGATGAATCTGACTTATGTTTTCTGACTATCGGGTCACTGTCGGACATGTCAGGCGTAATCCGCTGAGGAAAGATCATCTGATGAGGATCAATTCAAGTGCGACATGTCCGACACTGACCCTATAGTCTGACCATAATCATCATGCTTTTCCCCTATTTCAAGGTGCTGAATCCGAATCTGGATGATGCAAGTCTTGCATCCCTGAGGGTTTTTAGATTCAAGATGGCCACCAGCATGGCCATCAATTTAATAATTCTGTATGAATGGTGAAAAAGCGAAGAAAGAAAAAAAAAACCAAAAACATTTACCCATCTGGCACCCTAGACTTACAGTCTCACCAGTCTCACAGACATTACTGTGAACCTCAACAGTAATGCAATGATGGTAAAATACACAATAAAGGTTTTCCATTGATTTTACCTGTAATCATGAAATGGGCAATCACCTCAACCACCACACTGCTGCTTTAATAACAAGAGGCACTTTGTCTCATCCACTATCAATATTACAAACTTACTACTCTACTGTAAGATTATCAGTGCACTTGGCAAAAATAATTTTGAACTTTTTGGTGTTACTATCTTTATCAAGTTCTCAAAAAAAGAAAGAAAAAACTAGAAATGTCGCTACAGCGACTGGTTATACCCCCGCCAAACAACATTTCATAAGCTTTGGTCAAAATACTGAGGAAGTAGTTAAATCCGCAAGATCTTTCCTTGATCTTCTGCCATTAATATGCCGTTACCATGGCAACGTACTTTCGGGTACTGTCGAAAAATGCGTCTTGCACATCTACAACCAAAGGCACACATCTGTACCAAGTTTCATGGAAATTGGGCAAAAACTGAGGAAGTAGTTTGCAACACAAAATTTTCCATCACTTTGGCTCATAATATGTGAGCTGTTATCATGGCAACATACTTTTTGTCACTGTCAAGAAATGTGTCATGCTGACCTATATCCTAAGACAAACATTCAATATGAATTCCATGAGAATTGGAAGAACACTGATGAAGCAGTTTTGCCATGAAGCATTTTGCCCTATATTTTACCAATAACATGCCGTTACCATGGCAACGCACTTTTTGCCACTGCGGAAATATGTGTCTCGCATATTAACATATTCAGATGAACATCTGTACCTAATTTCATAAAAATTGATCAAAAACTGTGGGAGGAGTTCGCGACGCAAGATTTGTACCCATTTTTGCCCATAATATGCCGTTACCATGGCAACATACTTTTGGGTACTGTCAAAAAATACGTCTTGCACATCTACAACCCAAGGCACACATCTGTGCCAAGTTTTATGGGAATCGGTTGAAAACTGAGGAAGTAGTTCGCGACGCAAGATTTGCAACGGACCGACCGCCCGACCGACCGCCCGACCGTCCGCTGATTCTTATATACCCCCTTCAAACTTCGTTTGGCGGGGGTATAAAAAAAGAGCATTGCAAATGCACTACCTTCTGTGGTTTCAATGAAAAAATAAAGAGTCTTGACCGACAAAGCTGTGGCCCACCTGTTTTGAAGACGTTGATGAGCTTATCACCGTTGACACCAGGAACTCTGCTTCCATTAAACACGTGCCGCAGCTGGTCCATGGAAAAAACCATCTTTCCCGTCTTGCTCTTCTGAACTGGAATTTTCTCTCTAAAGTATGAAATAACAGTATCAAATGTATCCGTTGTGAACATGATTATCATCTTAATCAACAGGTGTTGTGGACCATCTGCATGAAAGATTACCCTCTGTATATCACTCTCCTAAGCTGGAAAAACAGTAGCACAGCTGCCTCAAAAAAAAAAAAAAAAAAGTAAATTTTTCTTTTTTGAAAAAAGAAGCCTAAATCATCAAATCATTGCCTTTATTCTAAAGGCCGTGTCACACCATTCCAGGCAAGCTACGCGGGCTTGTGGCGAGGAGGTAGTTTCCAGCACGTAGAAGATTTTCAGCGGGCGAACAAGAATGTTTGCAATTTTCATTCATGCCTTGTCATACCGTACGGGGGAACTTCTGCGGCTTGACTTGCAGGGAAACAAATTTACTCCCCGGAGCTCTCCGCAGTTGGTCTGCACCTGACAGTATCTAGCACGTAGTTGCCCGGAGGTGCTCACGCAAGTCCAATTTAACCGCAGCCAAGTTTTGAGCATGACCAAAACTTTTTCTGGGTGAGTCGCGGGAATGCCCGTAGAGGTCCACGCAGAACGCCAGTAGGAGACCCTTAGCGGCAGTACTTCCCAGGCAATTCCCACGCAGGTACTTTGCAGTCCCGTATGCAGCCAAGATAATGAAATTCTGTGAGATTTCAGCCATTCCATTAGAGGAATTCCTTCACTGAGTTGTCAGCCCCCACGCGACTGGTACAAAGGTCACACAGTATACTCGCAAGTATAATGCGTCCAGCAAGTAAGACACATGCGCTGACTCGCACAAATCCTTTTCCGCCCTCAGGAATGTCCGGTATGCTAGAAAATCTCTACACGTAACAAGCCCGAGTAGCTTGCCCGGAAAGGTGTGACAGGGCCTAAACACGGTTGCGGGTAAAATAATATGCGTGCCCACCTCCGGGTGACTACTTTTGAGATACATGCTAGGTACTGCCATGTGCGGATCATCTACGGGGACCTCCGGGTAGTCAAAATTGTTCTTTGCAAGTCGCACGCAAGGCTGGTGTGACACGGCCTTTAACTCTCAAACTTGACATTCAATATCCAATATCTTTCACTCACAGATTAGACAGCCACCTGAATACCACAGCTGTGCAGCAGACCATGATGCCTCTACCTTGTCATGCAAATAAACATTTTCTCTTCTACAATCTTTCCCAGCAAAACAAAAAAAGAAAAGAAAAGAAAAGAAAAGAAGAGAAAAGAGGTATAATTCTTAATATTCCTAATTTATGCTGTCATTTGCCGAGTTGTCCATATTCAATTTGACTTATGAATCAACTGAATGAACTTTGAGCATAAGGACCTGGTAGTATGGACAGAAAGAATTGACCTGATTGAATAGATCTTTATTTGCTGGCCACTAGGGTACATTTGAAAACTGGCCTGCTAGAATAGAACTAGCCATCGTCAAAAAATGTGCATCGAAGCATACACTCATCATTTCCATTTGACTCCAGTTCAAATTTCTTGTGTGCACTTAAGCTACGGTCACAAAGGTTCATACGAATGATGCGTTCATACAAATGTCACTGATCGTACGAATTCTGGAGTTCGTAGAGATTCGTAGATGGGGCACAGATTCTTACGGCCTTCTAACGAATTTTGTACGAACGCTGTTTAATTCACAAGAGCAACTTAAGACCTTTTAGAGAAACAAAACGATTTTCAGTTATACAATGGCCCTAAAATTCGTACGTTTTTTGAAGAATGCCTTGAGTTATTCTTTCGTCAGACTTACTGATCACCAGTCATTCATATTAAAGCTGTTTGTAAAGTTACGAACGACTGAAGAACTGCTGGTGATCAGTTCTGATGTGCTATACTTATCAGAATTTCAATAATTCAGCACAAGAACTGATCCCCAGTCGTCCGTAAGTCGTTCGTAACTGTACGAACAGCTTTATGAAACACCCCCCGGGTCTTTAAAGGACAAGTCCACCTTCATATACATTAGGATTGAGAGAATGCAGCAATACTAGAAGAACATTTCAGTGAAAGTTTGAGGAAAATCGGACAATCCGTTCAAAAGTTATGAATACTTTAAGTATCTGCGAAGTCACTGTTGGATGAGAAGACTACTACAGTGGATGATGTCACATGCATACAACTATATAAGGAAAATAAAAAGAGAATTTCACAAAACTTTACTTTTTGAATAAAGTGCACATTTCTTCGACTGGCTACTGACGTATGTTAAGGGTAACATTATTCCCCCTGCCTTCTGAAAGAGAGAAGTCGAGTGTTCTTTTGTTATGCGAGAAAAATAGAAATATGTTGAATTTTCTTTATTCTTTCTTTATATCGTTGTACTCACGTGACATCACAAGCTTACTTAGTCTTTTCATCCAGCCGTGACTGAGCAGAAATTTCAAAAATTCATAACTTTTGAACGGATTGTCCGATTTTCCTCAAACTCTCACTGATGTGTGTTCTACTAATATTGCTGCATTCACTCAACCCATATGTCTATGAAGGTGAACTTGTCCTTTAAAAGCTCACAACAACTGAAATAAACTAGAAATGTCGCTATGGCGACTGATGCCTCCGCCATAACGCATGATTCTCCCAATAGGCGTATAGTACAATGTCTTCACAATGTGTGATCCATGACAGTTTCACATAACTGGCAAAATATTGAAATGACAGGTTTGTCAGAAATGTCTTGAACTGGGTTTGCTTCAATTTTTTAAGAGTGCAGGTACACATGGGGAATTGAGAATTTGTACTTGAATTCTGACAGACCTTTTTATAAGTTTATGCACTGAGTAATTTCCAAGGTATGAAGAAAGAATATAATGACGGTACAAAATGGATTTTTTATTTTTTTTCGGGGGGGGGGGGGGGGCATTGAAACCTGGCCTTTGACCCTTAACCTTTGACCTTTGACCTTCTGGCTGGAAATTTCCCAGAGAATCTCCATTAGGTAATGCATGTACAGTTCGACCTCGATTATCCGGCCATGTCGGGACTGGCGCTCATCCGGATAAGCGAATTGGCCGGATATGGGAGACACAATGTTAATGTATATACCTGCCGTCCAAGCTGCCGTCCCAGTGCACTGGGAGCTACATGTAGGCAGGTAGCGTACCCCGCAACGGTGGTGTAATCTATGCTAGCCTGCGCAAAATTGTAGTCCCTTCTTCACAAAAATAAAGTTTATCTTTATGTGAAAATCATACATGTTTTACCTCATTAGATATTGAGAAACCTATCATGCGCATCTCATGAAATTAGTGAAATAGATCCATGAAAGTCACTGTTTTTTGCTCAATTTTTGGATGAAAAAAAAAAAAGTCCTTCACTGCGTGAACGCGTCCGGATAATAGAGATTTCCGGATAAAAGGAGGCCGGATAATCGAGGTCGAACTGTATTAATTTTTGAAACTAATAATGCAAGCATTGCATATACTAGTATATGAGGGAAATAGTAAAATTTTGAGGAGATGACCTTGACCTTTGACCCCTGACTATTGACCCATGACCCCTAAATTTCCTAGATTATCCCTGCCAGTCAGTACATGTGTATGTACCAAGTTCCACGAAGATACATTGAACCATTCGCGAGAAAAGTGATATTGCAACATTTTCACCTAACCTTGACCTTTTGACCTTTGACCTTATGACATGAAACTCTCTCTGGAGAATCTCTACGCAGTAGTACATGTCCACACCAAGTTTCAAGAAAATACCTTTGGGCATTGCATAGATATGGGGGAAATTGCAACATTTGTAGCATTTGACCTTGACCGTTTGACCTGTGACCTCTTGCCAATGTCACTAAAATCTACTCCACTAATTGTCCTATCATACATCATCCTTGGACCAAATTTGGTGAAAGCTGCTTCATCCAGTTTTGAGTTATCACGTAAACAGATAAATTTTAGGATTTGACCTTGATCTTTGACCTTTGACCTCTGTCCGATTTCACTGAAAAAACTAATCAAGTAATTGTCCCATTGTACATCATCCTCCAACAAAGTTTGGTGAAATTTGCTCTATCCAGTCTTGAGTTATCGCGTAAACGGATACAATTTCATGATTTGACCTTGACCTTTGACCTTTGACCTTCAGCCGATTTCACCCAAAATCTAATCAAATAATTGCCCCATCATACTATATACTTGGACCAAGTTTGGTAAAATTCCAGTAAATATTACTCAAGTTATCGCGTAAACGAAAGCGGACGGACGGACGGACGTACGGACGGACGGACAACCCGAAAACATAATGCCTCCGGCACCACTTCGTTGCGGAGGCATAAAAAGAGTACGAGTCCCTACAAAGTACTTGAACATCTGCCATGTTGTCTGGCTCTTTGAGGGATTCTCGACTGGGCTCTTTGGGTTCAAAGTACTTTTTGTCATATCCATGCAATCAATGTTACATAGATGACTAGCATGAGAGGGAACATATGGAATAATCTATCTGAAGAGCTTGATGCTATATGAGGGACTTACCACCTCCCTGGATATAGCATCTCAAACCTTGAGGTTAGACAATTCTCTATATTCTCAACATTAAAAGTCATCATCTGCCATCTTATACAGGTTTTAATGTCTTCAGGGAAATTTTTGCTTTTCCCTAATTAATTGTACAGAGAGATGATCCATGCATTTCACTCTCTAAACTACATCGTGGATATATGTAGGAAATGATTTTTAAGACTTGTCATATCTGATCCAACAGACACCCTCAAGCAGCTCTTTCCAGTTAAAATCAATGAAAAATTCAAAGCATACTGTATACGCCATATATTTCGCGAGTCTAAAATTTCGCGAATCGGGAACTCCCGACAATTTCGCGAGTGGTTAAATTCGCGATGGTGGAGTTGTACTGGAACGGAGAAGTGTACACGCGTGCGTTACATTCACATTGGGATCAGGGTCAATATTTTCGCGTGTCTTTAATTTCGCGAAAAGCACCTGACTCGCGAAATTCGCGAAAATAAAAACCTCGCGAAATATTCGGCGTATACAGTAGTGTAAGCACTGTAATTACGATATAGTACCACACTAGTACTTCGCTACCCCTACCTGCTGCAATTCTAGTCAATGCATTCCTGGTCAGAGTTATTGCATCAAACAGAGACAGAGAGACAGAGAGACAGAGAGACAGAGAGACAGAGAGACAGAGAGACAGAGAAACAGAGAAACAGAGAGACAGAGAGACAGAGAGACAGAGAGACAGAGAAACAGAGAGACAGAGAAACAGAGAAACAGAGAAACAGAGAAACAGAGAAACAGAAACAGAGAAACAGAAACAGAGAAACAGAAACAGAAAGAGAAACAGAAAGAGAAACAGAAAGAGAAACAGAAAGAGAAACAGAAAGAGAAACAGAAACAGAAACAAACAGAAACATAAACATAAACATAAACATAAACATAAACATAAACAAACATAAACAGAAACAGAAACAAAAACAAAAACAAAAACATTAACAATAACAATACCAATACCAATAATAACAACAATAATAACAATACCAACTACAACAATAATAAAAAAAAACAATAATAATAATAATAATTATAATAATAATAATAATGGTGATAATAATACTAATGATAATGATAATAATAATAATAATAGCTATTTTTTAATAGCTCATTTAAGACTTTGTACAAATTTCAATGTGTTTTACAGACTATTACTACCCCGGTCTCTGGATACCAGCACTGACAGTGCTCATTCTCCACTCCCTGGGGAGCATTCCTGCCAGTCACAGCCATTTTACAGGCATGCCCGTGCTGATCAACCAACATAAACATTCTCATCCTACCGGGTATCCATTTATACTCCTGGGTGGAGAACAGCAATGTGGATAAAGTGCCTTGCTGAAGGGCAAATATGTTGGGCTATACATTTGGGCTCGAACCCATGAATCCATCCAAGCTCATGTGCTTCATGGGTAAGCTGTCTTATCCACTCAGCCATGACACCTCCACATAACAGCCTTTTCACAGCTGTCCAACTTGTTAATGGAGAGTCCAGCTCTAACTGGCCATACAGTGCTATGTTCTGAATTCATACATTCTGAGATAAGTTAATTGCTGATGTTAAAGGACAAGTTCACCTTCATTAACATAAGGATTAAGAGAATGCAGCAATATTGGTAGAACACATCAGTGAAAGTTTGAGGAAAATTGGACAATCGATGCAAAAGTTATGAATTTTTAAAACTTTTGTGTTGGAACCGCTGGATGAGGAGACTACTAAGGCTCAGATGTCGTATGTATACAACAACAGTATAAAGAAAATGTAAAGAAAATTCAACATATTTTCACTTTTTTCGCATAATAAAAGAGCACTTAAAGGCAGGGGATACCTTTTACAGACCTCCCAAAATGCAGCAAAACATTAAATATGAACCTCAGGGGACTTGTTTAGGCCACTGCTGCAGAAATTTGGAAGTCAACAGTTATCTACAATTTGAATAATGCACAAAACTCAACTATTCAGTAGTTCTGTGTGTCAGCCACACTTAAGCCTTTTTGTTGCATTCTTCTGTATTTGTGATCTATAAACACAAATCTTAAAGTACAAGAGCTGATGTAATAACATATAGAGTGTGTGGCAAGAATGTTTATAGAAATGTTTGTAAGTGTTGATGAACTTTCTTCACAAAATATACATGATGGACACACATGCAGTACATGGGTCTGCAAAGGTAGCCTAGTAATGTACTGGAATTTACGGTGAGCCCCGAAAAGAATTCAATTCAAAATCTAACGGTCAAAAAAATGTACTAAATGTTACCTTCCACTTTCAATACTTTATGGGAGTTTCTAAAATGATACTCTCTTCAACATACCACTGTATTTATACAACTCTTCATTTAAGGCGTGCAAATGGGATTCCCTACCTTTAACTTGCTTCTTTCTAAAGGCAATGGGAATAATATTACCCATAACATAATGTCAGTAACGAGTCAAGGGAATGTGCACTTTTTTCAAAAGATGAAATTTTGTGAAATTCTCTTTATATTTTCCTTATATTGTTGTACGCATGTGACATCATACACTGCAGTAGTCTTCTCATCCAGCGGTGACTGCACAAAAACTTCTAAAATTCAAAACTTTTGAACAGATTGTCCGATTTTCCTCACACTTTCAATGATGTGTTCTACTAATATTGCTACATTCTCTCAATCCTTATGTTAATGAAGGTGAACTTGTCCTTTAAGTGACTCTTTGCATTCATGCATGCATAGGAGACATGGATAAACATTCACTACAATGTTGATTGACAGAGTCAAGTTGATCGCCTACTTGTCTAAAGTGGCCAAATGCCTGTGGTCGCGATTACCAACCCATTAACATTCAGAGAGGCTGATCTTCCAGTCATCCGAGTGATGCAGCCTCCTGTTAGGTCACACATGCTCTAAGCAAAGAGGCATGTTTTTTACTAGCACTATGCACCGTCACTTTTATTGTACATCAGTGACATTTAAAATCATCCTGTTCACCATGTCACCTCTCACTGACGCACGACACTTCTACCTTCCCGGGACAGTTTCAAGGAACTGTTGAAAGGGATTAATACTTCAAGGTTCAAGATAATAATGTCTGGCTCTAATGACTACCTATTATTACCTGGAGTTTTCTACGACCACAGTTTAAGCCAGTTTCACTACAGCTCCTATAGAATTATTCAAATTCAAAACAAATTCGGTCTCCTAAAATTTTGACACAAACAACACTCACTTTCTCAATATCTCAAAGAACTTGAGCATGTGCCAGGTGGAGATTGCTGCTCGCTCAACCTCAACCCCCAGACAAGGAGGCCAAAAGGTCTGCATTGATCTGTTGGCACCGTACATCGAGCATACTCCCAGGGGTGTTCGACTGGTCAGGTACACTCTTTCTGTCCACCACTCCTCCAGCTGTAAATTTGTGCAGATTGAGAGCATGAAAACAAGACTACTTTTGATGGGATTGAGACAGCTCCAGGATTCGGAGTGCATGACATGATTAGTTCTGATGGACTGGAGATGGGATCAATAAAAAAAAACATTAAACACAGAATACAAAGTACTTCTGATTAGATTTTCAAATATCACTTCCAAATCATGTTGCTACACACTGTAAGCACTGTTAAAGGTGCTGTTTACCATTGGGGGCAGTGATCTAAAAAAATGTTCAAATTATCACATTTGATGCATATGTCTAGGTCAGTTGTATCACAAAACATCCTTCCATTTAAAAATTCCACAATAAAGCCTGAAATATAAGGGGATATTACTATTTTTCTAAAAAACCATAACAGTTTATTCTAGAGACAATCTTATAACTATCGTTCACATTTTGTGTATTTAACAATACTTAACATGGATTATACTGATTAACATTTTTACATTGATGGAAGTATAACCATATGAAATTCCTCACACTGGCTTGTCACAATCAATTTATATGAAGCATATATAATCAAATCTTGGTTTGAAATACCTCTTGCTTGAATCCTTATTAACTATCAAACTGTGGCACTACATTTCACCTATAAGAATTGACAACACTTATCCAGAACTTCTCATACATGCACATTTATTCAACTGGTTGCAACATAAGCATTACTTTTCATTTTGAAATTGAAAACCAGTTTTCTTCTGTTGGAAGTGTTTGGTTATAAATGTTGATTTGACCATTATCATATACCTTGGGATAGTCCCTGTGTTACAAAATACCTCAAATTCTAAAAGAATGAGAAGCAACTACCCTACTATTTTCCTACTATTTCCTTGAAGCATTTCTTTTGTTTCAAGATTAAAAATCCCAGTACAGCATTTCA
The DNA here is from genome assembly GCF_964275005.1 of Diadema setosum. Taxonomy (NCBI): domain Eukaryota; kingdom Metazoa; phylum Echinodermata; class Echinoidea; order Diadematoida; family Diadematidae; genus Diadema; species Diadema setosum. The sequence continues at coordinate 2,458,061 of NC_092689.1, read as the reverse complement.
ACATGCTTACTTATGCTCTGTAATCTTTGATTCAATACTTGTCAAGTGCCATAGTAGCAGGCACTATGACATTTGTTGTTAACCTGCCATAGATACAGACTCCTAAAATGCAAATCCCCACTAAAAATTTGACATCACAATCAAGAAATGTTCATAAATTATGAAATACGCTAGAAACTTGCAGATTGCATGCAAGTTTAACATAACAAGGAACAGGCAACAGCTCAATGCCCAGGGAAAGTCTGTACCCAGTTCTTGCGGTCCCTGGCTCTCTCCAGCAGCTTGGTATGTAACTGGGGACCAAGGCCACTTCTGAATTCCTCAACGACCTTCTGTGTCTCCCTGTACTCCTCATCCGTTGTGACTGCTCTCACTGTTGTGACGTGATAATAAAAAGAAAATCATTGAAAGAAAGATATTATTCAGAGGGGTGACGGTTCAGGTGTGAGTTTCTTCAATTTGTCTCCCTCTCTCTACAAATGAAATATGTTAAGATCCCAACTACTGATCAATATGTATGGTCAGTATCGAGCATTTTATCTATGAGGGAGCTTTTTTCCTTACCTATTCATTCATTTCCCATTCCAGGGTTGATTCTGACTATCATCAGAATGGCAAATGTTAAATGAATAGGTAAGTAAAGTGAGATGAAGCAGATCTAAATGTCGGAAAAATGGAACCAGTGGGACTTGAACCTGTTATCTACTGCTTAATGGTACGTTCCCACTGCCGATCAGATCAACTCGATCAATCCCGATCAAGCTTTTTTGGCCTGGTCGGGCTCGCTCGGCATTGGTATTCGGGGTCGATCTACCTTGATCGGCATCGCTCCTGCTTCCTTCACGATAATTTTGGACATGTCCAAAATATTCGATGTCCAAAATATTCGAGTAGGAAGCCCGAACACCAACAGCTCGGGTAGTGATCGAGAAGAGATCGAGCTTATCGGGAATCGGTCGTATAGAAATCTAGTGTGGTCGGGACGGATTTTTCCCCGAGCTCATTTTCCGATCATCTCGAGTTATACTCGAATGCGACACGATTGATTTCAGATCATCTCGATCCAGGATTCATGGGTTTCATGAATAACTCGACCGCTGCACGACCGCTACAGGACTGCTGTCGATTGATACTCGACTAAACTCGATCATGCTTCGACCGGCACTCGATCAAATACCGAGCACTTTTTGATAGTGGTTGCAGCAGGTGCAGACGTACTTTCGTAGCACTCATTTATTGTTCATGAAAATATATGCAGTCCTTGATCACGTTAAAAAGTTAAGTGTCGTCAGTATCTTCAGCCACTCCTGGCCCACTGAAGAAAAGAAAGGGCCACGAAGAGAGAAAAGACAACAAATCCTAAATAGCAGACATGGTAGAATTATACTTTCCAGACAAAAATTTCAGAAGAAAGAAAGGAAACACGACTGAAACTGAGAAAAATTCGGTATTCTGGCAATATGACTGTAACATGAAAGGAAATTTTCTAGATTATTTACTTTAGTTATAAACTGAGAAATGTTTCTTGAATTCTATTGCTAGCTTGCCTGTTTCAAAGTTGAAGCTGATTACGTTGATATAAAATCTATTTCTTACGCTGACGTGTGAAAACGGTAGTTGTAACTTAGATTCACAAATGCTCAGTGACTTTACTTTACTTTTATTTACGTAGATGTTACACTTTTGCTTCGCTTAATAATGTTTTTTTTTTTTTTTTTTTTCATTGAGAGTTGAATGTACATACACGCATTTGTAGCTTGAAGTCCACCTTGATATCGATTGGCTGGGATGAGTTGACAAAAAAATAAACAACCAAGATTTTCATCATTTTTGCTAATGTAAAATGTAATATTGTTTTAATTTTCATAATAATGTACTCTGTTCCACATATCAGCACACTTCATAAATTAATGTGATACATGTATTTCCTTTTACACACTCTTGGGCTTATACTTTATCAATGAATACCGCATACACATTTTGCATTCATTTTTTCATTCTTAAATAATGAGAACAATAATGACAAAGATAACACGACTCAATAGGGTTGTAGGACAGTCATTTTTTAAACTCTATATAATCGTGCATTTATGGGCATATAGGCCTATGTTTCATTTTAGACCAAGTTAATTTCAGCCCACTATATGTAATGCACTTACGAAGCGTGGCGGTGTAATCTTTTTTTCTTTTTTTTTTTCACGAGAGATCAAACTTTGATTTGCTATTCTTCACATCCAATGCAAATATTGAATGCATATGAACGAACCTATTATATTATACATGGTGTCCCGGCAGATAGAATGCTACAAAACTGTCTCTTATTTAAAAAGATATGAGCGACTGAATGAAATCGTTACATTGTTCAATAGGAAAAAACACTTCAAATTCTATTTGACACAATGATAATCAATCTTTATGCAGGAGCTTTGACCTCCATGAAAATTTGTGATTTACAAAATCTGTAACTTTGGGCACTGATATCCTACTTGACTGAGCGATAGTGCAGCCGTAAAAATTGATAACGAATGCGTCAAAAAGTAACTACTAAAAACGGATAAAATGAATGAATACAAGTGAATGCATTTTTTTTTGGGGGGGGGGGTACCTTTTTGAGTGGCTCACAAACAGAGTGATCAGTCTTTATTATCGTTTTTTTTTTTTTCAGGAAAAATGACTATATAATCGAAACGCCTGCGCGAGAATTGATAATTGTGGTTTCAAAATAGGAAGTGTTCTTCTATCAACTATAGGTTTTCCCGGCCAATTTCGCTCTTTTGTCAGTCCAAGTCCTAATTGCTGACTTCAATTTAGCAAAATATAGCATAGATGACATGTTCGGAAGTTCAATTCTATGATCTCTTCATTCAAATTAATTTTGGAGCATTCAAATTACCTTTAGCCTCATTCTAATTAACACTTTTTCAATTGAAATTCGTAAAACAAGCACCATTTTGTTTTTCGTTCATTCAGTTTAGAATTATATAGTCACGTGATCACGGACATGCTGCTCTCGTTCATTCAAATTCATTTTGGCAATCAATTTAACATCTTTTGCAGTCAATTTAGCACGCAAATTTATGGTTTGGTTCTTTCTTTTTTATAACTTAGTTACTGTTCTCCAAGCGTCATTACGTTTCATATTTTCGTACTCATTTTAGACATTTTGGCACCATTTTTTTTTCTTTAATGTGCTTAGTGACTCTTCAAGTCCGAAGATAATGCAACATGTGCATGGCCACAACTTATCTCGCCGTTGAGCGCTTTATTCCGTGTGTCGGCCACTTCTAGGAAGTCAAGGTTATGATCATTAAATATTCCTATAATTCTTTTTCTGTCCCCTTGAGAAAATTGTAATACGTCTGTATCTTAACTTGTGCCGTCATGACTGGAAGAAGATGAAGTTAAACTATATAATAGTGTTGGTACATGTAGGCCTAAAATGGCATGTATGAAAGAAAAGGGGCGTTACAGAACAGCAGACTCGAGTAATGGTAAAAAAATACGATACTTTTACTGCTTAACAGTGCGTGGATGAAACAATAAGTCACATAGAAATACGCGCCTAAATGTTATCAACTTTTCAAAAAAGAAATAACATGGCATTAATTTGAATGAACATGTTAGGAATTTGACTGCCCATACGCGAAATTGATGACTGAAGTACCCCTTTCGCCAGTGCTGGCGAATTTGAATGCCCGTTTTACGAATTCGAAAGGCACATGTGCAAATCTCGTGGATCGGAATGCTAATTGAACGAACAACTTGCAATTTTGAATGAAAGAATGTGCAGTGACGAGGATTTCGCTAAATTGAATGAACGTTTTATCAAATGGACTGACAAAAGTGCGAAATTGGCCGGGAAAACCTATACCAAAGATAATCATTTCTTTCGTTCATTCATGCTTTTGCAATTAATAGTCAGTTTTATAGCACTCTTTTGGTCCATGCCGTATTCAAGTATAAATACTGAATTGTCTCATATAACCAAACGAATTTCTGTAACCAATTCTTCTTTCACTCGATCACTGTACGAACCTGCCGACCCATTCGATGCAAGATCGTGTCATGTCGAGCTGGTCTAAGAAGTCTAGTAGAAATCGATTATTGACCGTGTAGCGATCGTGTATTGATCGTGTGTAGATCGGGATGTTCGAGTAGAGATCTATGCAGTTGTCGAGGAGAGATTCTGGAGATGTCGAGAATGGTCGGGTGTGGATCGTACAAGATCGAATAGCGGTCGGGAAGGGATCGTGTTGAAGGACGATCGAGCATTTGGTCGGGATTGCTCTGGTAAAATTAGGTGATCGGGATTGATCTCGCTTGATCGAGTTGATCTGATCGGCAGTGGGAACGGGGTATTATGGGCAGCGACACTACAACCAGGCTGTCCCTGGTTGGTGGCAGTGACACGATGAACATGGAACAAATACCTAAGCTCCGAAATTATGACACTGTTAAGTAGTCCAAGGCAGACAAGACATAAATGAAAAAAAGATATTATTCAGAGGGGTGAAAGTTCAGGTGTGAGTTTCTTCAATATGTCGCCCTCTACAAATTACTAATCTGTAGCTAGGGAGACAAATTGAAGAAATTTAAACCTGAAGAAAATTGTTCTTGAGAGCAGAGATTAAGCGAGGTGAATTCTGCATGCAAGCATTAGTGCAAACAGATGAAATCAATGATTGTGAGATCAGGGCAGTGATCAATGTCTTCAGCAAACAGCATTGTTGACATATTGCTATTTGGTATCGGAAAAAAAGGAACATGTTATCAATGATTGACATGACAATCATGGACAACAATTTTAGATTGTGTTATTCATACTATCACAGATGATATTCAGTTATATCCTTGATATTATTTGCCTCAAGGGAACTTGTGTATGTCTTTGTGAAATTCAAAATTAGCAAAGCTCACAAACACTTCAGTTTTGACCAAAATGAGGTGCAATCTAAAAGATTACCTCAAGGCAATTTGTGTGCAACATCTTCATAAAATTCAAAAGTACAAGCAAAGCTCACAACACTTCAGTTTTGACTAATGAGGTGCCATGTGGAAGTTTTTTTGAGAAAGTTCTGTACCGTTACAGAACAGTAAAAACTGTATTCTTGTGATCTACTATTCATTCATTTTGACATTTTGAAAGACATTTTGCAATGAACAAAAGAAAAAAAACTGAAGTACAGAAAACATGGCATTGTGAATCATGCTGTATGTATCAACTCTTATTCTTTTTTTTTCAAAGAAATTATGAGATTTAATTATTTAATCATTTCAACCTAGTACATTCACAGGGAAAGGATCATCAAACATTAACCTTGCAGCATAGACAATGTAAACATAGCATAGTCGTCATGTATAATTGAGGATAGCAATGAGTTTGACATTCTAAAGCAAAGCATAAATAGACAAACAACTTCAACAATGCTACTGACATTCAAGCTTGAAAGTCAAATCTCCTTTGTCTTTAATATGTGCACAGTGCACTATAGGCCCATTCACACACAATGAAAAAGTACAAGTGAAATCATGATTCAAATGATGCTCTTTTTTTTTTTTGGGGGGGGGGGGTGTGCACTCTGGTTTACTGCACATAGCTGTATTTTTGTGAGGGTTTAATTTTTGTGAATTTTGCTAATCATGGTTAGATAGTGAATTTAACACACACAAAAAAAAAATATCGTGAATGAACAGGCTTAAGTCACTGTGTCAAAATCACAAAAAACATCTCAAAAAAATGTCTGCAACCTCCTCACTCACAAAAATATCTGTACACGAAAATAACAGCTTTTATTGTATTATATCTGCATGCATTAGAACACATTTTTCTTTTTGTATCACGATATGAATTGCACCCTACAGCCATAGCTATTGGTGGCTGTGTGAACGGGTCACATGATGACACAAAGATAACTTATCTGAAACTCAGAGTAATGACAAGTTTAAATTGGTTAGGTATTTGTACAACGTGAAGACAAACATCTCCCTTAAAGGCCAAGGATGAGCAAACAGCCTTCGGTACAAAGATCGCGATGCCACGAAGAACCCAAAGTCACATTGACCATCTGTACCTCAGGATGGGAACAACATCAAAATAGAGGCATTCAAAAGAAAGCATCAAAAGATATGGACTGCTATCCATTTATCTCCATACATGTGTATATATTATGCCAAGGTGTATCTAGCGTGTAATACAAGTACTGCCACTTGTATTTAACACAAAAACAAAAACAAAACAAAACAAAAAAGGCTGACAGTCCCCATTTTTGCCCAACATATGTGATCCAGCATCAACAAAACCATCAAAAAGTTGCCAGACATGGATCTTTAGTTAAGAGCAGATTCTCAAAGAGCACACTCTACATTTATAAGCTTTAAAATGATGTACAAATAGCTTGTAATTTGTACAACTCAATACACATGGACTTTTCTAACCTGCCTACAAATAGCTTGTAATTTGTACAACTCAATACACATGGACTTTTCTAACCTGCCTAAAAATATTGGAAAGAAAGTAAGCACTGAGAAGTGTTTAATGAGAAAAGAAGCTTTGAAGTTTAGGGTCTGTTCAAGTGCTGAATTTCACCAAGCTTTGCTCTGTGCAATGAGACAAACATCAGAAATTAAAACTCTAACACTATAGCAACCGCAAAGAAAGGACAATTACAGGATTAAGCTGAAATTTTGTACCGGTACACACTAAACTGTACCAAAAGCACATTCTATTCATGGCGAATGCCACAATGTAACTTTCAAAGCAGTAGTCTCATCCTTTCAAAAGTTAGTTGAGAGTGAAGAGTATGAAAAGGGTTTTTAAAAACCTGCTCTTTGCAAGGAACTGATGTGATATATTTTATGTTAAAGTTGTGACTCCCTCACACATGGGTCCTCCATTAAATGTCCTGTACATACTAGTATCCAAAGGGCAGGGTGTTTTGCCTCTTGCTTGATGGGACTGCATGATTACACATGACACTGCTCAGCAAGACACACTGGGAGAATTGAACCTGAGGCACTTGATTGCAAAGCAGAGTGTTCTAGCAACTGAGTCACATCACTGCCTTTGAAACAAATGCAAAAACAATCAAATTTTATACTGGGATAATATGATACATGAACAATAAAATAATGCAACTGCAGTCGCATACAAAATAGGCTTTAGAATCTCTGCAACCTGACGGTCTATTATCATGCATTGATTTTTACTGATCCCCACTGAGCCATGCGTCTGGTAAAATCCGAACGCATGGCTCAAGTCTTGTACAGTATTGTAGGTGTACCAGATGCATGATGGGGAAAATGGTTGTGTTTCATGAATTTACAGACCCATTTTATACCACAAATGATGCACAGGCCTACTTCATGGATCAGTGAGAATCGGATGCTCTCGTTTAACTTTGAAAACAATCTAAAACCCATTTGCTGTGCTCGTGGGTTTTAACAGTTCTAAAGTTAAACTCGCGCATCCAATTCTCACCGATCCACTCTGTCCTGTGCATTATTTGTATACTAACAACTATTGTGGCCACAGAATTTCCCCGCTGCTGCATGGGAGCTAACTTTCAGTTTCCCGATTATAACAGCAGTTGCCCTCAACCAGCACATTTCTCACTAGTAGTCTGAACAATTTACACTGACATGCTTCAAGGGATAACCTCCCAGCATATAATTAGTAAACAATAGAAGCAGTCTTGCATCATACATTGCTTAGATCATAAGGCTTAGATAATAGCCTCAAGAGGATAACATGCCTGTGCCTGTATAACTCTTATGGCTGTAAACCCAGGGCACTTCATCAGACTTTTTTTCATCCATTCTAGCATAATAGCTCAATGTGCCTGATTGATACAGATTGCCGACTATTGCTAGTCACCAGGGGCGTACCATGAGGGGTCGGCATCATTTGCCTGTTTTCTTGTGCGAGAAGGTTGGAAGACCACTTCACTGGGTTAGCACCCTGCATCACCCTGTACATAAAGAGCATAATCGTTATTCCACATCTGAGAATATCACTGATCACTGTGCAAAGCTCCTGAAAAAGTTGTGAGTTGCATGAAAACAGTACGATGCTTTAAGCTCAGCATGCAATACTGCAAGTTGGAGAGTGTAGCAACAGGTATACTGTGCTCGCATAACCCTTCATTTTGTCTTCAAGCAATTTTTCACCAGCAGCAAAAGAGATGCAGTAATACTGTACTAATAAGAAAGAATTATTTCCCTTGCTTGTCCTGCCTCAGATCTTCAGTCAGTGTATAACTGTATCAGGTCATATACGGTAAATTGTTGATTTTGCCAATGATTGAATAATTGTGGCAGTTCTGATGAATACAACCCCCCCAAAAAAACAAACAAACAAAAAACAAACAAATAACAACAACAAACAACAAATGGGACTACCGGTATAAGTAGTATGTAACCTTGTGATGAACAAAGGTAAACTTTAATCCTTCATTTCCTTTGACTATGAATAATAATCCTAATTCTTTTGTTCTGGGCTTTGGAATGAAAAACAACAACAACAAACAAACAAACAAACAAACAAAACATTGCTCATCAAATTGGCTAATGGAGTTAATATTCAATTTGAGTATAAATGTACAATGTATCTTCTCCTGCATCAGGAATTTTGAGCAGCATGCTGTTACGTACAGTGCTCCTATCCAGTTTGAGACTGAATGCCAATTCAACAAAAGATAGTCCAGCAAATTGAGGTGAATGCAAGTCATTCTTTTCTTGACTTTGATAATGTGAGTGTGTGTGGGTGTGTGTGTGTGCACATGCAGAATTGTTTTGTCATCAGCGTAGTGCCCCATTCACCAAGGCTTCCTACATAATAGTTCCTGTGGTGGTACACAACTGCTTTTGAATCATGATGAAATACACTCAGGTCCGAATTCACGAAGGTGGTACAATCTAGTTCATGGTTTTAAACCATGGACAAAGACCATAGTTTTTCTATCTATGGGGCACCAAGTGTCGCATGGCCTATTTCGTTACAAAATGACAAGTTCGTCAACGAAATGGGCCATGCGACACTTGGTGCCTGATAAAAAACTACGGTCTTTGTCCACTGTTTAAACCATGGACAAGATTGTACCACCTTTGTGAATTCGGGCCTCAGAGTTTGACAGTCAACATACCAGAATCCAGGTATTTGTCCAGGGTATCATCTAGCTGTGGTACAGGTAGTGGTGGCAGGCCCTCATCAAACTGGAACGTTCTCTCTGGTATCATGTTGGTGGACAGGGGCGGATCAGAATCCATTTCCTCCCCCTTCGTCTACTTGGTGCTGACAACAGTACAATACCTGGCAAAGTATGGCCTAGATATCAAAAGCAAGACAACAAAGCACCGGCATATAAGAAATCATAAGAAAGAAATCTATAAAATACATTGTATCTGGACACCAAATTGGAGAATCCCAGAGAAAATTGAAATGCACTGTTTAAAGGACAGCTCCACCTTCATAGACATGTGGATTCAACAATATTAGTAGAAGTATAAAACATACATGTATCAGTGAAAGGTTGGGGAAAATCGGACAAGCCATTCAATAGTTATGAATTTTTTTACATATCTGTGCAGTCACTGCTGGATGAGAAGACTACCACAGTGTAGATGATGTCACATGTGTACAACAATATAAGGAAAATAAAAAGAGTTTCACAAAACTACTTTTTGAATAAAGTGCACATTTCTTTGACTTGTTACTGATGTACATTAAAGGTAATAACTAATATTATTCCACTTGCCTTCTGACCTAAAGAGAGTAGTCAAGTGTTCTTTTGTTACACAAGAAAAGTATATATAACGTTAAAATGTTGAAATTGAATTTTCTTTATGCTTTACTCTTTGTCGATCGTTGTACATATGTGACATAACGGCAAGCTATAGGGCGCCAGACAAGTCGCCCTCGAGACAAGTCGCCCCGAAGACAGCTCGCCCTCGTTTTTCGAGGGCGAGTTGTCTTGGGTCCGAGGGTGAGTTGTCTCAAGTGGCGTAGGAATATACCACGAATGTTTGATTTAATTTCAGACAAAATAAAAGCTGCTTAAAATGATTTTGCATTCATCTGCCTAAATTAAATTTAAGAATGCACACAGTTTCTATTTTCTCTGATTAAAATCATTTTTAAAATGAAAATTATGGCATTTTGTTATCGCATTTTCCCAGCCCTGAGATCGCAAGAATTGCCGAAACGTCCATGCCCAATTTGAGCTCGCCCCCTGGTTCTTCTCGGCAAACTGCAGTAAATTTTTTGACTTTGAATGCACCTCTTAGACTTCATTTATGATTCAGGTTTGTATTGATTAATGATGCTAGATAGTAGGTTTAATTCGATTAATATTTCACTGTCTTCGTTTATTCAGCAAAAGAAGAAGAAGATACGATCTCGCCTTCGCCTCTTTTTCTCCCGCTGGCGCGGCATGCATTGTAGGCTGCATTGTGCTCCAGTTAACAGCTACAGGAACACAATGCAGCATGCAGTCTACAATGCATGCCGCGCCAGCGGGAGAAAAAGAGGCGAGGGCGAGATCGTATCTTCTTCTTCTTTTGCTGAATAAACGAAGACAGTGAAATATTAATCAAATTTAACATACTATCTATCATCATTAATCAATAATACAAACCTGAATCATAAATGAAGTCAAAGAGGTGCATTCAAATTTCAAAGTCAAAAAATTTACTGCAGTTTGCCGAGAAGAATCGGGGGGCGATTCGGCAATTCTAGCGATCTCAGGGCTGGGAAAATGGGATAACAAAATGCCATAATTTTCATTTTAAGAGTGATTTTAATCATAGAAGATAGAAACTGTATGCATTCTTAAATTTAATTTAGGCAGATAAATGCAAAATCATTTTAAGCAGCTTTTATTTTGTCTGAAATTAAATCAAACATTTGGGGTATATTCCTTCGCCACTTGAGACAACTCACCCTCGGACCCAAGACAACTCGCCCTCGAAAAACGAGGGCGGGCTGTCTTCGGGGCGACCTGTCTCGAGGGCGAGTTGTCCTGGATCCAAGCTATAGTCCGAGTCTAGTAGTTGTACAAAGACATAGAAAGTCTTCTCATTCAGTTGTGACCGAGTAGAAACTTCAAACGGATCGTCCGATTTTCCACAAACTCTCACTGATGCCTTCAAAGCCCTACTAACATGACTATCAAATATTGCTGCATTCACAAAACCCACATCCTGTCTATCTATGAAGGTGACCTTGTCCTTTAAATTTACGACTAGCTAGACTCGGTGCCATTTCACTCAGCGTTTATATAAGATTTTTTTTTTTTTCCTTGCTAGAAACTCGTGTTTTGAAAATTGCCGAGGTTTGATTGAGGCTATGTACAATGTAGAATCGCGCCTCATCAAACACAACAATATTATCAGCAGCGTCAACAACAACTTTACAAAGTTCTCTCCGGTCCTACGTAGTAGGCCTACGTGTAGTGTAAAATTTTAGGTCCTAAATAGTTCTGCCCTACTCCTTGATCCATCCTCCCCTGGCATAATCTCACTTGAATTTAGATCTATGCCACACTCTGGAGCTGAAGGTAGCAACTTAACGTTTGGTGGCAAGAGCTGGTTAGAGACGAGGCGATGGAGTGTAAAACTAATGGGGAGATAAACAGTCAAAAGCGAACACGAACTAAACATTAGACACTGGCCGAACGCCGGAAAGGCACATACACATCCCCCTTCGCGGGATCGAAAGCAGGCATACGACGGCTTGCGCGCAGTTGCTGCGCGGGGCCGGTCAGGGGCGGGGAAGGGGGAGTGCTTTATGCCTACCGTGGATCGGTCCTTGCAAATTGGCGCATCAGGTACGTCTCCTCTCTCTCTCGTTTCAAGAGTTTTTAACACCTAACTGTTACCTCTTTCCGTACCTGCGCGTTCGTGTTCACCGAAATGCGATACTCTTGTAACGATGGCAGTCTGTCCGGTGGTCGACGACAAATGGATCGGTTCGTCATATCAATCGCTGAGCGAAAGCTTTGCCTCTATTCAGAGCAAGCGCCAAGCTCGCTCGTACACTCCATGCATGATCCACGCATCCATCAGGCTGCGCAGGACAGGAGATCATCAGACCAAAAACACAGTGCGTGCGCTTTGGTTCACAAACCATCGCTTCACGACACACACACGTGCTTAGGCCTACACAACACACACATCCGTCTTGACGCGCACACAACATCCCGCGCCTTTCGGCGCGCGCAATTTGGATCGAGCGTAGCGAGCGAGATTTTCGTACGGGTACGGTGTCTATGGGCATACCCGCCGCCGCGGCCGCCGGCTACCCGGTGTAACATGTACATTAACGTTAGTACCGCGTACCGCTCCACCTTTACGTCCGACCTCCAGTGTTTACTCCTCCTCCATCACACGTCGTGGTCGACGGTCCGGTCCGGTCAGGTGGTCCAACTCACGACTTCACATCAGCTCAGTCTGACTCTGAACATCAATTGCGGCTGGGTCACTGGCGACTGGGTGCATGGCTGGTGACTTTAATTCCACCAACATGTCAAAAGATCCGATTCATCAAAGTGACCCGTCACTGTTTACGAGAAATCAACAAAGACTCTTGTAAGTATTACTAGTATTCAACGTAAACGATGTCGGTATGTCTAACGTTAAATTGGGTGCAATACAGTAATCATTGGTATGATACACATTGTATATATAGTACAGTGCTGGACCACCCCTCCAGGCTCCACGTACATATATGTACATGGAGCCTGGAGGGGTGGTCCAGCACTGTATACAATGCAGCAGGCATTTCCTATTGCTTTCGACGAACACTTGATGAATTCCAGACAGAGAGATGGAGCATGTGGAAAGGCAGGTGGCAAGAAAGCGCACTTAACGTGCTACAGTCTCATTATAATTAGGTGATCCGAGTATCCTCTCGGATCACCTTCTGTATCTGTACGGATTCTTTATTTCTTTATTTCTGGACAAAAGTTGTGCAGAGGTTAGCTCAGAAAGTGCATTGCCTATCAATGTCAAACTTTGCATACCATATATGTATCGTGTCCCAAAGACGACAGATCTAGTAAAATCACAGTGATCAGTCGACCGTGACGTCACTATGACGTCATTATATGAAAACACATTTTCATTCATATCTCATTAATGGAATGGAAATTTTCAATTAAATTTACGTCACATATAGAAACTGATCTATTTCAAGTCAAGCGCATTCTACTCATATTATCAAAATTCATATTTATTATTAAAACGTGCGCGTACATACGATGTACGTGCGCGTTGAAATATTTGTATGCTTCAATCGAGCTCAAAATCTTTTTGCACACGTTTCAGACCATTTTGAGCATTTTTTTAAAAATTGAAAAAATCGGACGGACGCGTACGCGCGCGCACATATACGCACGCACAGCTCATATGCAATAGAAATTTGGTAATCATGTACAAATGCACACCATGCACACCTACCATTTCCTTCCTTAATTTGTCAATGAAGACTTCTTGTGGCTATCAGAAATGTCAAGATGGACCATATCTGACGGTTTCATGAAATTTCATTGTCAATTACAGAAGAAAAGTAGCTAATTTTGACTCAAAAGTACGCCGATCGACGGCTGTGTCAGTGTAGCATGAAGGATGATCGATTATATGGAAGAGCGATATAACGATGATAATCGATTGTTGTAGTCTGTGATACAGCCGCTTGTTTGGTGTTTAACCACACTGTTACGTCGGCTCGACAGTAAAATGTGGAAGGAAGAAAGTGATCTTGATGCGTCTGTTTTTTATCGTTTTAGTTAATTTTCTCCTGCGTGTGACTGTGTATCTGTCAACATTGTTTGCTGACTAAATGATGGACGGATAATATGTGTACAAAACAATAAAAGATATATGAAACTAGAAATGTCGCTTTGGCGACTGGTATGCCTCCGCCATAATGCATGATTTTCCCAATAGGTCTAGATAGTACATGTGGACAATGTGTGATTACATTTTCACAAAATTGGCAAAATATTGAAATGACAAGTTTGTCACAAATGTGTTGAATGTTCACCTTCCTTGACCTAGGTTTAATTGGATGAATAGGAGAGCATTTATCTAGGGATTTAAGGACTTTAACTTGACTTTGACCCATTCATACATTTATGCATTGAGTAATTTTCAAGGTACAGGTGTGGAGAAAAAGTGCAATTTCTGAATTGAATAGTAAATTGTTACCATTTTCATCTGGCCCTTGACCCTAAAATTCATAAGATAATCACTTTCAGGTAGAACATGCATAATATGTACTAAGTTTCAAGATAACTTGAGCCACTTCGAGATATGGAGGAAAAAGTTAGTTCAGCACTTTCACTTGATCTTTGACCTTTTGACCTTTGAGGCAAAAAAAGAAGAAAAAAAAAAAACTTTCCAGAGAATTTCTATTAGGTTACACATGCATACACCAAGTGTAAAAAAATAATAACCCTGCTGGCATTGCATAAATATGAGGGAAATAGTAAAATTTTGAAGTGTTGCACTTGACCTTTGACCCCTGACCTTTGACCCCATGAACCCTACATTCTCTAGATAATCACTTCCAGTCAGTACAGGTATACTATGTTCCATGAAGATACCTTGAACAATTTTCCAAGGCACGGAGAAAAAAAAAGAAGTTTTGATATTTTTACTTGACCTTTTGACCTTTGACCCTTGACCTCATGACCCAAACTTTCACCAGAGAATCTTAATTGGGTAATACATGTATACACTATGTTTCAAGAAAATATCTTCAGGCATTCAATAGATATGGCGAAAAAAGTGAAATTTCATGTATTTGACCCTGACCTTTTGACCTTTGACCTTTGACTTCATGACGCAAACTTTCACCAGAGAATCTTAATTGGGTAATACATGTATACACTAAGTTTCAAGAAAATATCTTCAGGCATTCAATAGATATGGTGGAAATAGTGAAATTTTATGTATTTGACCTTGACCTTTTGACCTTTGACCTTGAGCATGTGCACCCAAAAGTTGATAGGCACAACTTCACCCCCTAATACACGTACATGCCAAGTTTCATTAGGATACCTCAACAGGTTTTGATAGTTACCTTGTCCACAAAATTCATTACGGACGGACAGAAGGACGGACAGACGGATGGACGGACGGACGGACAACCCGAAAACATAATGCCTCCGGCACCACTTCGTGGCGGAGGCATAAAAATGGGAACAACAAAATGGATTTTTACTACAAAACAAAAGCAAATACTGGGGTTGCAGTTTTTGTATATATACATGATTAAAAAATGAAATGGAAAAGTAAATGCTATCATGAAAACAATTACTTTCTACTATCCCTAAGATGAACTTATCAATTAAAAGCATATCAAATTTACCATTTTAATTTCAATATTCTGTTTCTTTTTAGGTAAAATGAGCACTTTGTGAGAAGTTCACAATGTTAATACATGATTGTATAACATACACTTTTTGTAATACTATTCTCTTAAATTTATTAAATTATGTAGATTGCTAGAAACAAATCCCCTTTGAATTCAACTTCCTTCTCATCTTCTTTTCTCTCTCTTTCTCTCTCCCTCCTACTAATAGCCTAACCTTTTTCTTCCACTTTTCCTTCAACCTCATTCTATTCCTTTCAACAGCAACACTACTCAAATTACATGTATGTGATTTTATCATGACAAAGTTGATAAATTATCAACTTTGTCATGATAAAATCAATACTTGCCACAATTTTTAAAGAAAGGATCAATGTCTAAATCCTGGTATAAATAATCTGTATCTATAATTTGAATAGTGACAATCATGATAGTGGCAATGAAAACAAAGAAATATCACAATAGCTCACTTGAGCCTTCAACTCAGGTGAGGGATTTTTATTTGCACGCACATGACATTTTATTATAAATAGTTACATCTGTATAATAGCACTTCACAAGCACCGTCGGCCAACGTCGTCATCGCACAGCCCATCCCAGTTTAGCTTCGACGAGCTGCTACAGGGATTATCATTTCAAGATTCAAGATTCAAGCTAACAATAAGAAAAAATATGAAAAAGAAAGTAGGAGCTACACGTATTGCAAAAGTCAAGTTCAATATTGTAGTAAGCGGCTAATTAGAGACTACCAGAATCGATTATAGTAGTTGACATCGTTCTCTGCGAAATCGGTGCACTACTTTCCGATGTAACTTTCCGACGTACTTTCAACTCCGATTTCTCATTTTTCTTACCTTTTCGGCTTTCTAATTCCATGAAAACTCTCTGATATGGTTCAATTTAGCATCTCCAATAGCTGCACAAAATTTGATTGACAAACGGCGAAGCGAACGGTAGGTGTGCATTTCTACATGATTACCAGAAATTTCCCGTTTTTTTCACATTTATCAGATGCCTGAAATGCCAAGGAATATTTCTAGCAAGTTTCAAGTCAATCTGACTCAGTATGACGTCATACGGGCCCGTCAAAGTTGAAATTCCGCGCGCGCGTCAATGGCGATATACAGTGCAACTATGCAAAAAAAACGCCAATTTTAAATCCGATTTTACTCGTCAGGATGGACGCTGACCCCCCATTTTTATGCCTCCGCCACGAAGTGGTGCCGGAGGCATTATGTTTTCGGGTTGTCCGTCCGTCCGTCCGTCCGTCCGTCCGTCCGTCCTTCCGTCCGTCCGTAATGAATTTTGTGGACAAGGTAACTATCGAAACCTGTTGAGGTATCCTAATGAAACTTGGCATGTATGTGTATTAGGGGGTGAAGTTGTGCCTATCAACTTTTTGGGTGCACATGCTCAAGGTCAAAGGTCAAAAGGTCAAGGTCAAATACATAAAATTTCACTATTTCCACCATATCTATTGAATGCCTGAAGATATTTTCTTGAAACTTAGTGTATACATGTTTTACCCAATTAAGATTCTCTGGTGAAAGTTTGGGTCATGAGGTCAAAGGTCAAAGGTCAAAAGGTCAGGGTCAAATACATAAAATTTCACTATTTCCACC
Source organism: Diadema setosum (assembly GCF_964275005.1). NCBI lineage: Eukaryota > Metazoa > Echinodermata > Echinoidea > Diadematoida > Diadematidae > Diadema > Diadema setosum. The sequence goes on along the minus strand of NC_092689.1, from coordinate 2,441,069 downwards.
ATATCTATTGAATGCCTGAAGAGATTTTCTTGAAACTTAGTGTATACATGTATTACCCAATTAAGATTCTCTGGTGACAGTTTGGGTCATGAGGTCAAAGGTCAAAGGTCAAAAGGTCAAGTAAAAATATTAAAACTTCTTTTTTTTTCTCCGTACCTTGGAAAATTGTTCAAGGTATCTTCATGGAACATAGTATATACATGTACTGACTGGAAGTGATTATCTAGAGAATGTAGGGTTCATGGGGTCAAAGGTCAGGGGTCAAAGGTCAAGTGCAACACTTCAAAATGTTACTATTACCCTCATATTTATGCAATGCCAGCAGGGTTATTTTTTTACACTTGGTGTATGCGTGTGTAACCTAATAGAAATTCTCTGGAAAGTTTTTTTTTTCTCTTTTTGCCTCAAAGGTCAAAAGGTCAGAGATCAAGTGAAAGTGCTGAACTAACTTTTTCCTCCATATCTCAGAAGTGGCTCAAGTTACCTTGAAACTTAGTACATATTATGCATGTTCTACCTGAAAGTAATTATCTTATGAATTTTAGGGTCAAGGGCCAGATGAAAATGGTAACAATTTACTATTCAATTCAGAAATTGCACTTTTTCTCCACACCTGTACCTTGAAAATTACTCAATGCCTAAATGTATGAATGGGTCAAAGTCAAGTTAAAGTCCTTAAATCCCTAGATACATGCTCTCCTATTCATCCAATTAAACCTACATCAAGGAAGGTGAACATTCAACACATTTGTGACAAACTTGTCATTCCAATATTTTGCCAATTTTGTGAAAATGTAATTACACAGTGTCCACATGTACTATCTAGACCTATTGGGAAAATCATGCATTATGGCGGAGGCATACCAGTCGCCAAAGCGACATTTCTAGTCTTTACATATTTTGAAAGCTGATGAGTTGTACATATCATTTCATGGGTTGGCGATACTGAAAAAGTGATTAAAAGATATCAAATTTCTTAATAAAGTAAAAAAAGTAAATTTTCAAAATGACGTCATCAAAATTCAAGTTCACTCGAGCGTATCTCACTTATCCTTTGCCGATTTTCACCTAAATTTCAGTATATTGTAGCTTATTTAGTGTTCTTTCATATTTATCTTACAACATTTTGATTGGATGACGTCATCACCTTGTAAAAATGGATTGAAAGTATCCTTGTAAAATTTGACCAGTTTACGTGTTATCTCTATGGGAGAGCAGTTTTTCTGGAAGTGAAAATTGACATGACTATCTTTTTCGAGCACTAGCTCACTTATGCTTCGGTGAATTTTCCCAGATTTTAATATGTTGTAGCTGAGACTTTAGGCTGTCGTAAGTGTGCCCTTTGTTTTTTCATACGATGTCGGGATCACGTCAAAAAACTTACTTGAAGCTAAAGTTTATCTTCGATGTATTGAAATATTTCTTTCTTTTTGCAATGTTATGTGCAATAACTCAAGAAAAACATACCCTATCACCACCATATTTTGCACATGTTTAGTTCATGTCACGAACATTATTTCATAAAATAACAACTACTTGATCAGACGCCATCTTGGGTATGTAAATTAGGGTCAAAGGTCATAAATGTTTCATCCTGTATCTTGGTGAATACCTGTCCTATCTTTCCCGTATTTCGCACACGTAAAGACCATCATTTCATAAAATAACCACTTTTTGCTCAGATGCCATCTTGTCTGTGCAAAGTGGGGTCAAAGGTCATATGTACAAGCTTCTTCTTCTATCTTCGCTATGACGTGTTATCTCTATGGGAGGGAATTTTTTTAGATGTGAAAATTGACATGACTCTCTTTATGGAGCACTATCTTACTTATGCTTTGGTGAATTTCTCTCAGATTTTAATATGTTGTAGCTGAGACTTTGCACTATCAGGACTCGAATCATTGATTAAAAAAAAAAGTCTGATCACCTTAATTTGTCAGTGATGACAAATTACAATCTCTAGTTTATTTAATGTTATCATGGTTATTATGTTTAATACTCCAACCTTTATCTTCACAGAGTTTTAATTGTCCAAAGCAGTTGTAGATCTATTCAAAGTGGATGTCAGGAGCTGGGCTCTACCTCTCTAGGTTCATTTACCAAAGTCGCCAGACATTCTTTCACATAGCATGTAACACATGCAATGATCGGAGATCAGCTGGGACGACGGATTTTCATCGCTCTCAAAAGACATTCCTAATTCACCTTTTTCCTCCATAAAAACACAAATAATTGTAATCCAAACGTACATTGAAGTGTGTGTATAACGCATGTGCTAATAATACATGACTCGCTATGGTTGGCGAACTAATTCAGTGCCTATTGTTAGTTCTCCAACCCGGGAGTGCATTGGAAGTAACTCTATAACTCTATACGGTAATTGACGTTAGGTACTTTTCCATATATTTCAGTTTGTGGATGTGGCTGTTGAGGAAATAACATCATTTCATTAAACCCATTCCTCAGGCTGCGTTCACATAGAAGTATTCGTATTCGCTATTCGCTATTCGCTATTCGGTATTCGCTATTCGGGCCCTGAATACACCATCACCCGCACCGTCAACTCACCATCCCATGCAGTGAGGATTTCTTCCTCCTACATCCTAGCAAATCTTATTAACAATGTCTAAACTGCATCAGAATGTCAGTCTACATGCTTATTTTTGCTAAAGGGCAAATCCAGACCAAAATTGTCATCATTTCATAAACGAGAGACGGTATACGCTGCAAGAAAATCGAACAAGTTCGATTCCCACTTTGCTATACTTTTCGCAGCTATTCGATACTTTTGAATAAAGCTATTCGCGTGCCCTCGAAAAACGAGCCCGAATACCCGAATAGTATACTTCTATGTGAACGCAGCCTTATGGTAACCTGGTAATGCCAGGTTCCCATGGGAGCAACTATGTGCGGGAACCTGGTGTGCCTGCTTTCGTGGCCTAACATTTCTTTGTCTTGTAGTGCCCAGAAAAATAGGTTTGATAAAAATCTAGAGTTTATTTTATCACCATATGCTCCCGTTCTGTTGGAAAATGTGTATATCACAGTATTATTACCTTTTTTTATGCCTCCGCCACGAAGTGGTGCCGGAGGCATTATGTTTTCGGGTTGTCCGTCCGTCCGTCCGTCCGTCCTTCCGTCCGTCCGTAATGAATTTTGTGGACAAGGTAACTATCAAAACCCATTGAGGTATCCTAATGAAACTTGGCATGTATGTGTATTAGGGGGTGAAGTTGTGCCTATCAACTTTTGGGTGCACATGCTCAAGGTCAAAGGTCAAAAGGTCAAGGTCAAATACATAAAATTTCACTATTTCCACCATATCTATTGAATGCCTGAAGATATTTTCTTGAAACTTAGTGTATACATGTATTACCCAATAAAGATTCTCTGGTGAAAGTTTGGGTCAAAGGTCAAAGGTCAAAAGGTCAGGGTCAAATACATAAAATTTCACTATTTCCACCATATATGGGCAAGTCCAAGATATCGCGCACCTTACGTATGGGACATTCAGAGATTTCAAACCTCTGAAAAGTAATGAAGGAGCACTTTGATTTTATTGTTTATCATCAGGAGGACTGGTAGCCCTGAGAAGAATATTGTGTTTAAGTTTGATGTCATTTGACCCTGGGTTAATGGTTTTATTAAGAAAAATATGCCAACTTACGTATGGGACCAGAGAAAAACTGGATTTTTCAAAATAAAGTTTGAACTGAAAATTCTCTGAAAGTACCTTACTGATCAAGTTCTGTTTGGAAGTGAAGAAAGGTACAATACTGAAGTATCTTTCAGCAAAGTTTCACTGCAAAAGAATAAAGCATATTTTCATGAAGTTGGTTTAATTAACGAAAGTACACCTTACGTATGGGACATGGCTCAACTTACGTATGGGACATTTGTCTTTAGTGCACAAATGCATTCATGGGAATGACTTTAAATTTCCCCATAGTGTCATATTCAGTTCCACAAATCATGCTACAACATGTAACAAATGAAATAGACTTCTAAGTGGGTACTTTCCCGGTTCAGGTACCTAGCAAAAGCTAAAATAAAACAAATAAAAGTAATTACCAATTTACCATTAAATGTCTTAGTTTGGATTCTGTCATGCATTAACACTGTCCTCATGATGTCTACACATACAGATACTACATGTACATGTAGTATACTGACACTCTATTTCTAGCCCATTTGTAATTACTCTAGTCAATATTTTTTCATCAAATGAAAAAAAAAAAATGAGCGAATTCTAGCTTGTGACCTTGATATAGCATACATGTACATGTACAATAACTAATTTGTAGTCTTGATAATTTCAACTTTAGAATCAAATGTCATGTACAATGTAATTTGCAAATACAGTTTGAAGTGGGTACTTTCAGTAGCTCTAGGCTTACCTTGCAAGTTGTCTAAGTTTTTATAAAGCTTTATAATTGTTTGAAATGCAGCACAAAACACAACAACAAGAGTACTTCATTTTGCTCTGTAATCATCATGTTTTGCCATGTGAATTTTAGCTGAACTGCAAAATCAATCAAATTTTAATGAAAGTTTTAGATTTTAAGGAGATAGAAGAATGTATGTACCAATGCTGTTTTTTTTTTTTTTTTTTCAAATTGCTTGGCTTCGTGTCTATGAAACCAAAGACGACAAAATTTGTGTTACTTTGTACATACATACATGCTTGTGTAGTGATACAGGAAAGATTATCATTTACACATTCAAATCTAGATTTGAAACACTTAAGTAACTCACTGATCTGCAAATTACAATTTTGAATAAATTCTAATAACCTCATTTGATCATACACTACCAGATTGCAATGTATGTTGATAATTGTGTAGATGTGGGGTACAAAGTAAGTATGAGTTGATGAAGGTGTCTCAGAGCACATCTGTCTCTTCAAACACAAAATAGAAAAGAAAATTGAATTCCCTATTTGTTTGTGTAATTTGTGTTTTTAGCACTCCAACCACAGAACCAGTATTGATATTGTGGTTTATAGCAAATGTAAACTATAGTCTTCATTTTACAGGGTTTTCAGAAATCATGTTCATGACCTTGATAAGTCATGACATATTCTGAGGGTGAGCAGTTGAAATATTAACAATCATATCAAAATAAAAGTATTCTCATAGGGTTTTTCCTTTGCTATCAACTCTAGTAATGACAAAGTTACCTGCTCACACCTTAAGTGATTTTTCTTTTCAGTAAGACCTATAATGTTGTCATTGATGCGCGCCACAAGCTTAATTGTTTTGATTTTGCTTTTGAGGCTGTACAACCTGTGGTACATGCTGAACAGTGTACTGCACCTAAAATGACACTCAGAGAATCCCATTCTTGGACAAAGTCATTTTGTAGAGAGGTAAAGTTGAAAATGATAACTGAATTAAGAAAATGTCCAATATCAAAATGTTAACGGGGAATGTTAATTTAAGACCAGCTGCACAGCCTGTAATGAAAATAAGAAAATACAAGTATAAATGAATATTCTTTATTTTCCTTTCTTAATCATAGAATGACTCAATAATGCTGTTCTTACACTCTCCCTGAGGTCAACTGAGTAGGAGAGGCAGATATATAGACATATCCTTCAGAGTAGGTGCAAAGATAACCATTAACCAAACAAATGTAAGGACATATAGCATCCATGTCAAAAGGCGGTTTTCCCATTCACTTTGCATGTAATGTCCCATACGTAAGGCATTTGTCCCATACGTAAGCAAACTTTAATTAGTTATAAGATGAAGGACTAATTAAATTTCCTCATTTAGTTTTGCTAATCTGGAGTTGAAATGAATAAATTAGAACTTCCTAAAGTATGATTGGTCAATGTTAAAAATCTTCAGAAAAAACTTAAAAAAACATACTCAAATCCTTACGTATGGGACACTATGTTCTGGGAAAGTGCATAATTTGCATAATTAATGTGCTAACCTTGTCTTACCAATTGCAGATTATACTAACTCATACAGGGGTCATGTCCATAAAGGAACTAGGTCAAGGACAAATTCAACTGATTTTAGATGAATATTTATAATTTGTCCCATACGTAAGGTTTGTTTTTGATTTATGCAAATCAAGGCCATATTTCTTGCATAAATTTGCATAATTCAATATTTTCTTTGCCGGAAATATATGATTTAACTCTTTGGCTACAACATGATATCAATAACTTTTTGATAAAATCAAGATGAATTTCGAGCATCTGAGGGGACATTATCTTGGACTTGCCCATATATTGAATGCCTGAAGATATTTTCTTGAAACTTAGTGTATACATGTATTACCCAATTAAGATTCTCTGGTGAAAGTTTGGGGCATGAGGTCAAAGGTCAAAGGTCAAAAGGTCAAGTAAGAATATTAAAACTTTTTTTTTTCTCCATACCTTGGAAAATTGTTCAAGGTATCTTCATGGAACATAGTATATACATATACTGACTGGAATTGATTATATAGAGAATGTAGGGTTCATGGGGTCAAAGGTCAGGGGTCAAAGGTCAAGTGCAACACTTCAAAATTTTACTATTTCCCTCATATTCATGCAATGCCAGCAGGGATATTTTTTTTTACACTTGGTGTATGCATGTGTAACCTAATAGAAATTCTCTGGAAAGTTTTTTTTTTCTTCTTTTTTTGCCTCAAAGGTCAAAAGGTCAAAGATCAAGTGAAAGTGCTGAACTAACTTTTTCCTCCATATCTCGAAGTGGCTCAAGTTATCTTGAAACTTAGTACATATTATGCATGTTCTACCTGAAAGTGATTATCTTATGAATTTTAGGGTCAAGGGCCAGATGAAAATGGTAACAATTTACTATTCAATTCAGAAATTCACACCAATTCTCCACACCTGTACCTTGAAAATTACTCAATGCCTAAATGTATGAATGGGTCAAAGTCAAGTTAAAGTCCTTAAATCCCTAGATACATGCTCTCCTATTCATCCAATTAAACCTAGGTCAAGGAAGGTGAACATTCAACACATTTGTGACAAATTTGTTATTTCAATATTTTGCCAATTTTGTGAAAATGTAATCACACATTGTCCACATGTACTATCTAGACCTATTGGGAAAATCATGCATTATGGCGGAGGCATACCAGTCGCCAAAGCGACATTTCTAGTTGTGAAATGGCATCTGAATTTTCTACTAACTTGTTTCTGATGAACACAGAGTTTAGTTGATATTTATAATTATGTAGAGCTAATTTTGGACAACCATTGTGGTTGATAGAAATGGCTCTCATTAAAATGGTATCCATGGAGTTTATATGACAGTGAACTAGTCAGTTTGTTTGTTTGTTTGTTTGCTGTTTATTCAGTCAGTAGATGATGTGTGTGAATGTTATCAATCTATTGTTAACAGGAAGCAGAAGCAATGGCAGGAAAGACTCAAAAAGTTGGAGGAAAAGGAACTCTGGATGAAGGAACATCCCATCATTCCAGCATATAAACCAAGGTATCCATTTTTTAAATAGTAATGGTTGCAGTCTTTCTTAGGCATGATAGAAAAAAAAATCAAATAAAAATGACAGCAACATTGAGTTATGCATGTATGGCAGTTTACACATGGTTCAATTTTTACCAGACACATAATAAGACACCCAGTATTGCTAGTGGATGTGGACACCTCGTTCTGTTTTGATATTTAAGATTCTGTTACTTGTTAATCACCATATTTTGTGGCAGATGTTCCGAGACCCATTGTATGATTATCTGCATCTTCATCATTATCACTGTCAGCTCTTGGCCCTGAGTAGTCTGGCTGACAATAGATTAAGTCCTGATACAGTTGTATGATGGTACATCATGAACTACAAAGAAGGGGGGCTTTACAAAAGTGAATACCGTGAAATAAGTTTTACTTATTAGGGACAAAGCTTGGTGCTTTCCGACTCATCGAAATCAAATAAAATCAATGGTACAAAAATGAGCAAATCAATGTATTACGTGTACAAGGTAGTAACAATATTGCTGCAAGACAATATTATCATACTAAGTCAAATTGTGGCAGACATAAACATAAACACATACATCAGGGTTTAATGGTTTTGTAGCACCTGGGGGATGATGAGCAGATCGAGCTACTGAGTGTCAGTTTTTCAGTCCACGCTTGTGGTGCTCACTCATACGCGCGGATGAGCGACGGACGCGTCACCCTGTAGGACGAGGACGGCGAGTAGTTCCGATGACAGGACTCCAAAACCCAGCCAGCGACGAACGACGCCGACCGATGCCGAATAGTGACGGGGCTTTGACGAGTGGCGTATGATGTCTGCCAAGTGCTGAGAGTGTCGCTTGCTGAATAGCACCTAGGGAGCGATGCCTGCTGGACGTCGCGTTATAGCGATGCGGGCTGAAAATTTTGTCATGAGCCCAGTTCATCCCTGAAGTAATTAAAATAGCGGGTTACAACAATGAGGGGGTAATTCTATCGTTCCTACCTTTAAACTTCCCTCTGCCATTTGTCTGCCACTTGTCTGCCACATTCATCTTATCGACAAAAGGTATATACCTAGATATATATAATCTATTCAATTTCATACTTATCTATTGTACCAAATTACCCTCCTAATTATACATATTGTAACTTCTATGCAATACATAGAACCAATAATTGCTCTGTTGAATCAACCATTTCCTCACATCCAAACCACCTCTTCTATGCCTTATTCTTACTCCCAAGTGATATGTACACCTTGAGAATGTTGGATACAATGATTGTCATGCTTCCCCCCAAAAAATCAGAGTAACTGATGATAAACAAAGTCAATTATAATCAACTCGCCATAATATGCATTTCTTACGCCTAACTATAACTTCAAAAGAACCTCATCAATAATGTTGATGCAATAAGCGAAGTATATCATTCTCATATCATAACAGTTATATTCCTTACGTTATAAATGTCTTCCTTCTTGGAATTCAAATTCTATATGAAATATACGTGAAAATTAATTACACTTCTGCTTTCAGAGTATTACAACTCTTCAGAATATTACAGCTCTTCACACTTTCCAGGAAAAGAATCTCTTGCTCAAATGATGTAAGCAATTGAAATTTTCCTCCACTTTGATATAGGATATGCAAAAAATACAATTAATATGATAACTTACAGTTTATGGAGGGGTGCTTCAAGCTGGGGGAAATTGGGACTTCTCCTGGCCTGTGCTGCCAAAAGTTGCACTGAAATGGGGCTTCTCCTGGCCTGTGCTGCCAGAAGTCACACTGCCTGCAATGCTCTGGTTCTGCCAGCCATGCACAACCAATTTGCAAGTTTGGGCGTGTGCCTCACCCTCGGTGCCTCCAAATCCCTGTAACACACACACATAGGAGCTAAGGTTGCAGCTCCTCAGCCTCACATCCTTCTGCAAGAAGCTTTGGGTGTCTTCTGTCCACTCTCACACTTTCTCTCTCATATCTTGGCATTCTCATACTCACTTGCATGTACACAAAAATACAAAAGATTTTGCATCCTAGACAATTAACCACATCTGTACAAAGTATGCCCAAACCCTTGGCTATGTGTTTTTGACTTGCTAGGCAGACTGCTAACTTATCCCATTCCTTGTAATAATCCCAACCTAATAAATTCAGAATAAAACTTAGATGTGAGCATGATCCTAATGCTAATGAAAGTAAAAGAAAAGGGGGGGGGGGTAAAACTGGTCAGATTGTGACAATTACCATTGTTTGAGTTTGTGTCTGTATTTTCTTCCCCTCAACAATGAGGTTATCAGGACCTGCTCCGTTGTGGATGGAATTCTGGAGACAGAAAGAAGCCTTCAATTACACTGCAACTCATTCACAGGTAAATACAGTCAACCTCACCTAAGTTAACCTCGCTCAAATCACAAAATTGGCTCAGTTGAAGAAAAAATTCTTCCCAAGATGGATATAAAGTTGTATAAAATCTTTTCATGTAAGTCAAGGAATTTGTTTCAGTTCTTTTGGATTCAACGTAGGCAAGGTCGACTGTAGTATGTTCAGTAGATTTCAGAGAGCAATAATCATTTGGATTCTGTATGATGCTGCTCAAGATACCTGCATCTTCACTGTGTTATTACACATATTCCTAGACTTGGAAAGTCTGTTACTTTGAACTGATTATTTTCCAAAGCTTGTACATATTTTTCAGAGTACAAATATGAATATATAATTATACACAGATGGGACTTATTTTGGTATATTTGGTAAATAGTGTTTTTTTTTTTTAATGACAACATTTGTGATCGGTTGGGCTGGCACTTTGTGACATTTATGGATTTCGTTATAGTTCACAGTCATGAACTACATACTATTTCATTTTTGCGAAGAGAATGCTCCTGGCATAGACAACAATGTTATAAATACAGTGTACATTCTCTTCATTTACTATATTCAACGAATGGTATGTAGAAGCTCTTTCATGCTCTATTCTAGCCAATTTACCCTTCAAATGCATATCAATTAGCTCTCATGCAATAATATTTCTTTTTAGCCTAATGAAAAAAAAATGCACTTGGCTTAAATAGGCATTTGAGGGAGAAAGGTTTGCGGTGACACCATGTGTATGTAGGCCTTATCCGGATAGTAGCATATAAATTGAAAATTAGTAAGGTGCACTTAGGATCTTGTACTATTGATATACAATACAATAAAAGTCTCCAGCAGCTTGTTTATATTTCTGTTCTACTGAGAAAACAAGTGTTGACTTAATTACAGACTGTGTGGAGGTACTGTAGAGTTTAAATCAGCTTTCCAACCAAAATTTTGCTTTGGTCATCACATTCTTGCCCAGGATGTGCATGCATTTGCATTTGAGCCAGAGAATCTTGGGAATGGGCTCAGGAAGTTCCTTGTCACAAGTTACAACCAGCTGTGGCACAGAATTCAGGCTCTTGCGCAGCATAATTGCCATGGATCCTTCTACGAGATCATCCAGGAAGGAGCGGCATGCAAGCTGTATTTTGATCTGGAGTTCCCGCGAGACTCGAACCCTGATCTGGATGGCAGTGCTATGGTCCAGACTCTGATTAAGGTTAGCAGGATCCTTTCTCTTCCAACAAGTGTTAATCCCTGCATCAATTCTGTTGCCTGTCGTTCAAAATAGTCGTAATGACTGCATTTGCTTATTTTTTGTTGTCATTTTGTCATATTTTTATTTGTTTATTCATTAATATATTGTACATGTTGGTTTGGTTATTTATTTATCCATCTGTTTAAACCGGTAATCTTTTCTGTAGCAAGCATTGATGATGCAGAGCGTTTGTGCACCCTTCTGTCAACAAGAAGTTCCTGTGATCACCAATGTATTGTAATATTCCAATTAAAAGAAATAACTGTTGAATTGGAATGTCTCTTGACCTTAGTCAGTGTCATTACCGAATAGGCAAAGTATGAAGGGGAAGATTTTTGCAATAAAAAATGCATTTTATTTGGTCCTGTGGCAAACACCTTTGTTCTGGTGGTGTAAAAATGGAAAAGAAGTAGGCCTACTATTACCAACCTTGCTCAAGTAACCCTTGCTTATGTCAAATAGTTGCCTAGGTCAAAGGTATATTCAAGTCCTCTTTTCTTTATATTTTATTGGTTTTTATCCCTCCTAAGTTGAATTTTCTGGAAGTCGAAGCTATTTCTTCAGTCCAAATAGATTCGACTTGGGCAAGGTTGACTGTATTTTGACACCTCTTTTGTCACATTTCTACTACCCAGTTTGTCATTTACCAGCTTCGTCGGGTCTACAATGTTCACTGCCATGAGCGTCACGTGATCAATCTTGACGCAAGTACAGATTCTAAGTTCAGCTGTCACCTTATTTTCAACATTCCTGGAGTCGCATTCCAAGACACCACACATGCAGGTGCGTCACACTCATTGATCAGTTTTGTTGATTGCTGTGGTGTTGTATTAAAAAAACAAACAAGCACAAACTATGTCTTTTCGGGTTTTGCAAGTTCTGATGACTATCAAAGGAAGAATAAACTGGTGCTTTAAAGTCGGACGATCGTCACCCCTAATGGTACGTTATTGCATAACTCCTCCTCCGAACGAAATTTGTGCATGCAATCCTATTGTGCAATGCCAGACTGCAGTGCTATTCATAAACATGTGGGACTGTGTGTGTGTGTGTGTGTGTGTGTGTATGCATCATGCACATACACAAACTTTGTGACCGCGAGCTACGGTGATTGGAGGAGAGAGGCCAGAAGACGCTTGGCTCTTTTGGCCTCTCTTCATGCGCATGCGCACTGTGAGTGTGCGTCTATTCGGATCCCTTCAGAAGCTTCGCGTGGCTCGGACAGCCATTTTGGGTAAGACCTGTGTGTGTTCGCTGACCCATTGAGCCAGCGCTATTCTCATTCGGTGTCACGACATTTGATACAGAATGGGGGGAGGCAGCGTGTTGCGTTCATCTCCGTGCCGCACAAACCACTCGCCACGATTGTAAGGCTTTAAGGTATTGTGTTGTGTATATTCCTTGTCTCAGCAACCAGTGACATGCCCTCTGTATCACCTTCCTTTATTGACAGGTCTGCTTCTAGATGTAGTAAGATTCCATGTAACCAAGATTCACAAGTAATCATGATAAACCTGAAGCCCTAAATTTTTGCAGAATACCAAAGTGATGATGTTATAGTCCTTTGTTAAAGGCATAATTTACCATTTGCAGAAGAAACAAAAACCCAGCATTAGTGCTTTAAAATAGTTCTAAAATGTGAGTTAGGGATAGAAACAACCACTGCAAAAATTTGAATCCACATAATCGATGTAAAGTATTGTTAAGTACACAAAATGTGAACAATAGATATAATAAGAATGCTCTCAGATTAAACCGTCTACAGTTATGGTTTATCGAGAAAAATGCTGATATCTCCTTATATTTTAGGCTTTATTGTGAAAATCTTATATGGTAGGATGTTTTGTGATACAACATACCTACACATATGCATTTTATTTCGGAAGTCTCGAAAGAGACTACGATGCATAGGAGTAATAATAGGAGAGCCCGCACGCGCGTCCAGCAATACGTTCGCGTTCGTTCCAGGCATGGCTCCGCGGTTTGATTTCTATCCATTAATTCATCGCCTTCAATTTCCTTCTCGCGAGGAAATTTTGCTTCGCCGGTCATCCAGAACCAACTGAGAAGTGTTTTGACGCATCTTTCGAGCCTAAACTTTACGGGGGCTCGATGAATATGAGCTCGAAAGAGCAGCACAATCCATCCTTCGCTTTACGTGCTACACGTGGACAGGAGGTCTGTGCCACGAGGCCAGAGTTACCACCACCAGCGCCTCCCTCCGGTGATGCCGGTACGGCGCACGTACAGAAGAATGTGAGCAATGGAAAGGCTAAGGCTCAAGATTCGGGGAAGAAGTAGATGAAGAAAATTCCCAAAAAAGCTCCTCATACGGTATCAAAAGCCCCTTCCGAGGATCGGGCGTCTACCTCCGGGGACGTTACTTCTCGTCTAGACAAACTTGAAAATCTCCTCGCCGAAGTGGTGAAACACCTTCCCCAATCGCATGATAAAACCACTAGCCGTGCTGCTGTGGTACATACACGTACACCGTCTACATCGAAATCTACAGCGGAGGATTTTTCCCGCTTGTCTACTAACGTCCGCCATTTTGTTGGGGACGATTTTGATACGTCTGATGACACAGAGCGTGATGACCCGTTCAATGACGAAGGGGTGGAAGAGGTTCCCCCTGCTGCACAGCTACCACCGTTGGCAGCCAAGTATGCTATTCCCCTCGGGATTGGGGAGGCAGTTGACGAGGACATCGCAAAATCGGTGAACTACTTTATTGGCAACAAACTAGAAGATAAAGCCATCGAAGAAACGGTTGAAAAATACCCCCCACCGAGCAACTGCCCCCACCTCGATACACCTAAAGTGAACGCTCCCATTTGGGAACACCTGCAGTCCGTCACACGTAATCGAGATCTGAAATTACAGAGAGTGCAGAAATGTCTGACTCGCGGTATTGGGGCTCTTCTTCGCTCTCTCGACGCGCAAGATATCTCCGAGTCTCAGCAAGACGCACTTGCCCTATTGAGTAACGCACACTTCGAACTGAATTGCGTGCGGAAGGAGCTGATTAAACCGGACATCAACTCGGAATACGTGCATCTCTGTAAGCCTTCCACACCAGTCACGCAGCTGTTGTTTGGTGACGATCTCACAAGACAGATGAAAGATCTAAAAGAACAACACAAGGCCTCTGCTGGGGTCATGAGGACCCAGCAGAAACATACTTCTCGTCCGAGCGGCTCTTTCCATCCGTACAGACGGCCCTTCAACAGCGGAGCGCGCCGGCAGGCTCGCGATGCGGGCTGGACGGGCTCGCGTAGTGCTGCAGCCTCACGCTTCGTGCATGGAACGGCAAATCGTCCTTTTTTAGACCAGCGCTACCAGGGGAAGTCGCGACCTCCCCCACAGCAACGGCCACAGAGCAGAGCTCATCCACAGGCCAGAAGCAAGACCCCCTACATCTACTCCTCGATTTACTAGATCTATAGAATCTAGACCTACCACTTCATGTGTACATGACCATCCAGTTGGAGGTCGACTGAGGCTTCATGCATGTAATTGGGAGAAGTTAACTTCAGATCCCACAGTATTACAAGCTGTGAATGGCTATAAACTTGAATTCAAGCCTGAATGTTTTCCACCTGAAAGGCTTAAACCTTTGGTTCAGTTCAAAGTAAAGAATGAAGTTTTGGCCAATATCCAAGCTGAAATTGATTCACTGGTAGCCAAGAATGTTATTGAACCTTGTTCACATGAAGCGGGAGAGTTCATCTCTAACATTTTTACCCGCCCTAAGAAGAATGGCAGCCTTCGTGTCATTCTTGACCTCTCAGAGTTGAACAAAAGCCTAGTCTATCAGCATTTGAAAATGGATTCCATCCATACAGCAATGCAATTTATCACACCAGATTGCTTTCTAGCCTCAGTCGACCTTCAGGATGCTTACTATTCAGTACCAGTTGATCCGCAGGATAGGAAACACCTGCGATTTATGTGGCAGGGCAAACTTTGGCAATATTGCGCACTGCCAAACGGGCTTAGTACAGCACCGCGTTTGTTCACAAAGCTTCTCAAACCAGTTTTTGCTCATCTGAGAAGAGCAGGTCATATGGTAGTGGGATACCTAGATGATACTATCATTATTAGGAAGAGTGAGGCTTGCACTCAAAGAGCAGTCAATGCTACGAGTGATCTCCTCGAAGACTTGGGGTTTCTTGTCCATCAGACTAAATCAGTGTTAAAACCCACTAAAGAAATCACCTTTTTGGGATTTGTCCTTAACTCTGTGAGCATGACAGTTACTCTTCCTGAATCTAAGAAGGAAGATATCATTGCTGAGTGCACAAGTCTGTTGAATGCCACAGAGCCCTCTATCCGAGAAGTGGCTAGAGTGATAGGGAAACTGATTGCTACTTTTCCTGTAGCCCAATATGGGCCCCTCTACTACAAAATCTTGGAAAAAGAAGATTTTGGCATTGAAGGCCAATAAAGGTCATTTTGATAGGAAAATGAGCTTGTCTAATAGAGCCAAACAGGAACTGAAGTGGTGGATTGACCACATACAGTACACCTCTAATCCTATCGACAGACCCAGGCACACAATAGAATTATGCACGGATGCGAGTGGGTCTGGTTGGGGAGCAACAGACATGTGCACAAACATAGGGCGACGATGGAATGAAGTGGAAAGAGAAAAGGCTGTTAACAATGAGATAAATTATCTAGAAACCCTTGCAGCAGGATTGGCATTGAAGTCTTTTTGCTCTAGCCTGAGAAATGTTCGTGTTCTCATTAGAATGGATAATACAACTGCAGTCTCATATATCAACAATATGGGGGGCTTCAGATCCCAGGACTGCAACAATTTGGCACATGATATTTGGGAATGGTGTATTGAAAGACAAATTTGGATCACAGCCGCCTACTTGCCAGGACGGCTCAATACCACAGCAGACTTCATGTCAAGGAAGTTTAACGATCGAACAGAGTGGATGCTTAACAAAGCCCAATTTACTGAAGTGGTAGAACATTTCGGCCTCCCTGAAATAGATCTTTTCGCTTCCAGACTTAATGCACAGCTACCCAGGTATATCACTTGGTAGCCTGACCCTTCGGCAGAGAATGTAGATGCATTTACAGTGGATTGGGGTCCATTATGGTTCTATGCTTTCCCTCCCTTCTGCCTTATCCCTAAATGTCTGCAAAAGATAAGGGCAGATAAAGCCACAGGGTTGTTAGTAGTACCAAACTGGCCTACACAATCATGGTTCCCAGCACTTCAGGACATGCTGACTGAAAAACCACTTGTCCTGCGTAGACATGCACAACTTCTTGTTCAACCTGTGTCTTTAATGCCCCACCCCTTACACAAACATTTGGATTTGCTTTGTTGCAGGCTTTCGGCCAACCCTTCAGGTCGCAGGGATTGAGTGAAGGTACCGTCAAGGTCATCATAGCTTCTTGGAGGAAATCTACACGACAGCAATATCATAGCTTCATCAGCAAATGGAAAGTTTTCTGCACTACCAACAACATTAACTATCTCCAGACATCATCGGAATGGGCACTAGAATTTCTTTCAGACTTGTTCCGTAAGGGAGCCAGCTACGGTACTATAAACTCTGCTAGAAGTGCACTGGCTTCTTTTCTGACACTCACAGACAGTTCGTTCTCCATAAGCACTCATCCTCTAATAACTAGATTTGTGAAGGGAGTCTTTCACTTATGACCCCCCAGACCCCGCTACACGGAGGTGTGGGACGTTAGAACTGTCCTCAACTATCTGAGGAGGAAATCACCTGCAGCCGAATTGGGTTTGAAAGAGCTAACGTTGAAAGTGACAATGTTATTAGCGCTTCTCTCAGCACAGCGGGTACAGACATTGAATGCCTTGAGAATATAGACAAGATGACATTCAAAGACAATTCCGTCAATTGCATCATTGATGACTTGTTAAAGCACCACAGACCTGGTAATACAGGCCAAGTCGTTGGCCTAAGAGCGTACCCTCCAGACAGAAGAGTTTGCATTGTACGATACCTTCGAGAGTATCTGAGAAGGACTCAGATCATTAGGAAGGACCAAAAGTATCTGTTAATAAGTTTTTGTAAACCGTATCACAGTGTTGCCACCCAAACTTTGTCACGATGGATTAAGACAGTTATGGCAGAAGCTGGGATTGACACCAGCTTGTTCTCGGCACACTCCACAAGAGCAGCCTCAGCGTCTGCTGCCCAGAGGAAAGATCTGCCTGTACATGAGATTTTGGCACAGGCAGGCTGAAGTAACGAGAAGACATTTCAAACATATTACGCGAAACCCCTCAGGAATGAGAATGGAGGTTTCAGCCATGCAGTATTATCGGAAAAGGTAAAGACATACCCCTTAGTGGTAAATATGGTCATTGGTACAGTTCTGTATGGCCCAAAAATGTGACTACCGTCTTCAAAGTCTCCTATTATTACTCTTATGCATCATAGTCTCTTTCGAGACTTCTGAAATAAAATAGAAAATTTAAATGAGAACTTACCTGTTTGAAATTTAAATTGTATTTTATGAGGAAGGCGAAGGAAGAGACTACAGTCCCTCCTCTCCCACCTTTCTTCATAATCTCAGGTAGTTCTCAATAGCAGTAGGATGACTGCTGGTATTGGTATTCACATTTTTCGGAGCTACTAATATTGCTGGACGCGCGTGCGGGCTCTCCTGTTATTACTCATGCATTGTAGTCTCTTCCTTCGCCTTCCTCATAAAATACAATTTAAATTTCAAACAGGTAAGTTTTCATTTAAATTTTCTATCAAATGTGATATCTTGAACATTTTTGAAATCACTGCTCCCAAAGGTGAACTGGACCTTTAACCCTATTCTAACTGGGCTATTTGAGACCAAGTTTTTACCGGGGGGGGGGGGGGGGGGGGGGGGGGTCAAATTGACCGTCCCCTCCCCCCCTCCTCCCCCCCCTTTCAGATCTCGGCCGCCGATCACACGATCGCCGCAAAATTTTGTCTAAACATAGAGCCGGATGTCAACTACAAGATTACATGGTCATACAACAGAAAAATTTTGATTTTCTATTCTTAGTAAATTAATTATGCAAATTTACGCATGAAATAATATTTTTACCTATATAACTCCATTAGAGGTAGGGGATACATTTTACAGAACTCCCAAAATGCATCAAAACATTAAATATGCACCTCAGGGGACTTGTTTAGGCCACTGCTTAGAAATTTGGAAGTCAACAGTTATCTACAATTTGAATAATGCACAAAACTCAACTACTCAGTAGTTCTGTGTGTCAGCCACACTTAACCCTAACTGCACTGGGGGGGGGGGGGGGGGCCTCGGAGGCCCCCCCCCCCCCGACATTTCGCACGATTACTCTGCAACACGCAATGCTCTCGCCGCGATGCTCTGTGACTTTTTTCGTTTGAGTTTCCCGCACATTTTGACACCAAATTTGTGACGCCTGGGAGTACGGTTCTGAAGTTACATGACTTTTTGTACATGCACGTGAGGCCAAAAATGGCTAAAAAATGTGATTTTGTGTACAAAGTCAATGCAAATTGAGTTTTTTCACATGGTTCATATGAATATGCTTATTTTTACTCTCAATGGCTAAAATTAGTTTGTTTTAGGAGTATTATGCTTAAAAAAGTGTCTGTGACAAATTTTGTTACAAAAAACAACAGAAACAAAGTCGAAAAAACAAAGAAATACATAAGAAATTCATGAAACAATAAAATAAATAAGAAATTAATTTTGATACCGAATTTTTTTTCAAGTACATGTGCTAAGAATGCCACAAAGAATAATTATACCAAAAATGAGCACTTTTGGAGCTTTATTTACCGATTTAGATGAAAGATTCTGATTTCTCGCATAAATTATCATAGTTAATCAAAATAAAATAAAAGAAGACTATTTTCTAAAATTTAGAAACACGATTTTGTAGATTACATCGCACACTACCATTGTGCAAAGTTCCGCGGCGATCGTGCGATCCACGGCTGAGATCTTGGGGGGGGGGGGCTTGAGGCCCCCCCCCCCCCAGTCTTTCGAGCTACCAAAATAGCCCAGTCTTTTTAGGGTTAAGCCTTTTTGTTGCAGTCTTCTGTATTTTTTTTATCTATAAACACAAATCTAAAAGTATAAGAGCTGATGTAATAATTCTTTAAGCTGTCAAAGTACAAACTCACAATAAGATCTTATCCCTGTTTGATCATCACCAAATTGCACTTTCAGTCTTGCAGCCTCTTTAATTAAGAACATTGATGATTTTCAATTTATTCTCATTTACAATTATAAGTATTCTCAGCTGCAATGATTACACTTTCTGTAAGTTAAAAGGATTGGTCTACCTTGATGCGATTGCAAGCCTTTCTATCATGAAGCAGGTCTCCAGAATACAGTAGTAAGTGGAGGTCTCCCGACAATAGGTGTATTGTAGACCTAGAACACACCATCACTTCAAAGGTTTGTTGCACTAGACATACAGTATTAGTATGTCTGTGAAAATTATCCAACTGCATGACGAAGCCATTCATGGTGTAGCTTGACTCGCCGAAAAAAAGAAGAAAAGAATTAACACATTGGATGGAAGAAGCATATAATGTATTTGATAAAATGTTAAAGATCTTCAGGAGTCAGACCATCATTTCATTATCTATGTCACTGTAATTGACACCTTAATGCATGATATCTTATGTACAGAATTTTAAATCTATTATGTAAGTGTAAATGAAGCAGTAGAGTTCATATGTCTTGCATTCCACTGTAAGTAAACTACAGATGTCATGTAACTGTATCAACTTCCCCTCCCCCACCTACAAGGAGCATTTCATTGCTGCTCCTTTGATACAGGGTATTTGGCAATTTGTTTGCTGGTTCTTAGGACTTTTTTCCTTCTCACTTTGCTCTAAACTATAGCGGAGATGAAAAACACACAAACTGAAATCTACATCAGAGAATCATTCGAACTGTATAAGCTTATGTACCATGCTGAATGTGATGTGCACAATAAAATAGCCACCTGGCAGGACTGTTACCTTAGAGGGAGGACTGAGGGAACAGGGAATGCATGCAAACATAACGTCTCTACTTGGCTGCTCAAAACACACATAAATAAATCCATATAATGAGCAACTGACTAATAAAAGAATAATGTTGAGTTTTATAACATAGCACCCTGGACTGGAACACTAAAGTGGTTTGCAAAGTACTGTTTATATCTTGGAGCATTTCATGACGAGATGAGGGCACAAAAAAGTCTTCCATCTTACCTGGCACTCATTTCTCTTATTTCATTCATTTAGTCTTCCTTGATGGAAGAAAGTGTGAAAGAAAAAAACAGAGATGTTTACTCACAAAAGCTCCTCATGTAGATAATAACCCTTAGGTATTTCGATGGCTGTTGTCAGGCGGTTGCATCAAGCGAATGACGACAACATTCAGAGATGCCAACATATACGGTTTCGCCGTAATTTATTACGGAAAAGTGCACCAAACTACGTTATTACGGTCATTGCACTTTTTATTACGGTTTTCAAAGATATAATGTATTAAAAAAAAATTGATGTTGTGGTAATATGAAACAGCATGTTCAAATACAAGAATAAAACAACAACAGTGATATTGATTGAAATTTGACACCCATTCATGCCAGCCAGGCCAGACTGCCGTGTAACTTCAAAGCACATTCCGACAGCTGGCTGGCTAAACTTGCGGGGCAAAAGAATTTGCGCGCGCGTGTTAATAATTGCTGGATTGGAGGGCCTGCCCGGGCCGCGTTTTTTTTAAAGACGGCACAGATTGGGGCATGGCGCGTATTAAACCTATGGGAAACACGTTGGGTTAGGGTTAGGGTTTAGGGTTAGGGTTAGGGTTAGGGTTAGGATTTGATGGTTAGGGTTAGGGTTTGGGTTAGGGTCCCCAATCTGTACCGTCTAAAAAAAACACGCGCCCGGGCCTGGGAAGAAGGGTGATTAGTCTATGAGTTATCAGAAGTAGACCCTTTGAACAATTGCAAACATCTTGATGCACTGTACTGCTAGCTGTCAGTGCTGAGTAAACAGTTTCACTGCTGCACTGAATGTGCAGTGTTCATCTGTTCTACAGATCATTAAGAGGCCGACACTACTGGAACTATACCCCATCACAGAATTTAAAGATGTTGAAATCCCTATCCTGAATGTTTTCACTTCATATTTTACTATTTTGACTTAGATAGAATAGATGTAGATTGACCCATGTGCACGATCTTTTCATCGCACACGGCGATCTCTATAACAGTCCCACATATGCAGATTTGTGTAAGTTCTCCACACAAGAAACCTATGGCAAAACTGTACACAATACGTTGCAGTCTGAAAAAGTGTTGACTTTTTGATGCGGGTTTTTTGAATGGGGAAAAATTGTTTTGGGGATTTCGTCAGTGTTGAGTGTTTAACTTTTTGGGCGGGCGTAAAATTTGATGCAGGCTGTGACGGGAACCATGACATCAACTGACCTGTGGGAAAGACATGCCCTTCAAAGTATAATCTTTTCAGGATGACTCTGAGCTACTATAAGGAAGACATCACTCCTGCCATGTTTTGTTTTTTTTGTTTTGTTTTTGTTTGTTTGTTTGTTTTTAATCCCCACATGACCTCAAGGATTACAGACACATGTATAGGTATTTCAGAACTTATTTTTAGTATCTTTAAAATGATAGGTTAATGACTGTACATGTTATGTGAGTCTGTGCGCGTATGCATGACGTGTTTGTATCATACAAACGCATATGTACACACATTTAAAAGGATATGGAATCAATAAAAAAAAAATCACTGAAAACAAAAACAAACACACACACAATGGGCACGCATGCGCGCAGCAGAGTATGTCCAGGCTGATATACTCAATTGTGTTTGCGCACATGCAACGCAAATTTTTAATAATCACCAGATTACTGACAAAAAGTAAATTACCCCTATTTATTACTGACAAATGGGTGAGATATTACTGACAAGTAGGTTTGAGGGTTGGCATCTCTGCAACATCTGGAACATCAAACAAAAACATATGTACAGAGTTACTAGAGTTATTGTCTATCTCCCCCCTAAGTCGCTGTCCAACTGGAAAGTGCGACAGGGGCTGTAGTGGATGGAAGTTTATTTCACATAGTCCTTGATCCATTCAGGTGGTCTCTTGACACGCGTGGATCGTCGCGGGTTTGGAGTGTCAGCCATTGGTGGGTTGCCTGCAGTTGGCTGTGGCAGGCGGGGTCCCGTGGCAGGTAGTGCAGCTGGAGTTTGGGCTTCTGGCGGTTCCATTGGTGCCTCGGCAGCGGGTGGCGTGGGCTGAGGCGGAACATCAGGAGTTGGGCGTGTGACTTGGACAACTGGTTGATCGCGGTTTATCTCCTTCGTGATCTTGTGGTGGGTGGGTTTGATCCATTGCTTCTCCAATGGAATTGCGGGAGGTCGAGGGGTTAGTCGCCCAATGTCGTCGATGATGGATCTACGAGGCTCTGGATGGAATACGGGGGTGTATTTCCGCAGGAATTTCCTGTTTCTCAATGTCAGGCGGCCTGAGCCATCGACGCGCACAAGGTACTGGTCATATTGTCGCACTTCTATCACAAGACCCGTCTTATCCCACTTCTGGGGGTACAAGCCAATTTGATTCTGGATGCGCACCATGTCACCTACTTTGAGTGGTGGGAGCTTGCGAGTGTGTTCGCACCAGCGCTCTGCCTGAAGCATGTGGCGGTTGCGTAAGGCTGCCTGCCTGGCAGTAAGTGTGTCGTGCCAGGTCGAATGTGGTGTATACCGGCCAGGATGAATTGGTACGAAATCCCTGATTGGGCGGCCAAAGACACATTGAGCTGGTGAAACTTTTGTGGTCGGGTCTGGTGTGTTGTGGTATTGCAGTATTGCTCGCTGGAATGAGTTAGTGTCTAGCGTACCGCCTTGTCCCGTGTTGTCTGCAATGATACGCTTGACAGTCTTAACACCCACCTCAGCACGACAGTTGCCATGGGGGAAGGCAACGGATGAGAGCCGATGGTGTACGCCCCATCGGTGGAGGAAGTCGCGAGTCATGGCTGCTGTAAATTCAGGACCACCATCTGACGTGATCTCATCGGCGATGCCATAAGTTGCAAAGATACGTCGCAGGCAAGCGATGAGGCCGGCAGCTCCATTTGCGGCACTTTCAACGATAGGCCAGTTGGAGTATCTGTCGACAACCACAAGGTAGTTGCTGCCTTTGTACTGGAAGTAATCGGCACATATGCACTGAAAAGGGTAGGCTGGTTCAAGGCATGGCATTGGTGAGGCACTAGGTTGTGATGGTGCCATGCGATTACAATGGCTGCAACGGGCCCTGGCGTTATGGATGGCGTGTGTGATACCTGGCCAGAAGACCGAGGACTCTGCTCTTGCAGTCATCATGGAGGTGCCTTGATGGGCAGAGTGGAATGCCCGAATGCAGTCGTCGCGTAACGTTGGTGGGATAACAACCCGGTCTTTGTACATGATAACCCCATCGAGGGTGTAAAGGTGGTCACGGAATTGGTAGTATGGGCGAAGGGGTTCAGGCCATCCATGTCGTGTTCGGGGCAAGTCTCCGTACTTGAGCATGTTGGTGAGGCGGGCCAAGTCTTGGTCACTTGTGGTTGCCAATTTGACGCGATCCCAGGTTATCGACTGTAGGCCCTCGAGGGATGCAGATGCAGAAGCTTCAAGCAAGATGTCAATGTCGCATTGCATGGGAGCGTTGTCTCGTAGCAGCGCCATGAAGTCTGTGGGCCCAGGTGTGCACGAAGCGGAGCCTATGTCCTCCTCGAGTGGGTATTTGGCCGGGTTGGGATCACCTGTAGGATGGCGAGACATGCAGTGGAAGGCCGGTTCCTTGCACCTTGGATGTGAATCACTCGGAAGCTGTAGCGTCTTCTCCTTGAGGTTACGGAGGCGTGGCTTGCTTATCTCATCGAGGGCGCGGGTCGCAAAGATGCCAAGGAGCGGCTTGTGGTCAACTGCGACAACGAGGTCCTTGCATCCAAGGACAAAGTATCGTGCACGGTCGAGGCATCTGCCACGGCGAGGGCCTCCCCTTCAATGGGTGCGTAGCGTGATTCGGCTGGATGTGTGAATCGGCTGCCGACTAGAACGATCTTCCACCCTTCGCGACAACAAAATGGCTTGGCTGTGCCTTCTGCATGACATTGGCAGTGTTTCTGCAGTAGCCAAAAGCCAATGCCAGTTTTTGACCTGTCCGTGATGAGGCATGTGGGCTTTGATTTATCAAAGATCTTGACGCCATTGTGTATCTCATTGATGATCCTCTGTTTGGACTCACAGAAGAACTTGTCTAGCGTCTCATCCCAATGGAAGGTCTGTCCTGGCTTGAGGAGATTGCGGAATGGGGTCATGGTATCCGCCATTGAGAATGCATATGCAACTTGATTCACGAGGCCAAACCACGACCTGACATCTTTGGTCGATTGTGGGGTAGGAAAGTCGCGAATGGCCTGCAAATACCGTTGGCTTGTGCGTCGTGACTGGTGATCTCAAATCCCGCAAACTCAACTGTGTCTGCTGCGAAGACGAATTTGTCGGGGTTGAGAGAGATGCCTTTGTTGCCACAGTTTTCAAGCCATTCCGTGGTTTGGTGAAAGCTGGCTTCAATCGAATGTGACCACAGGAGGGTATCGTCGATGCACTTCACTTTGTCTGGGATGTGCGAGACTACCTCATCAAACCGGCGGTGTAGCTGTCGCCAGAAGCAATGTAGCCTTGTGGGCATACCCGGTAGCGGTAGCGTCCCCATGGCGTTATGAATGTAGTCAGGTGGCGGTCGTCCTCGTGAAGTGGGATACTATGGTATCCATTCCAGGCATCACAGACCGTCTTAGTGGTGTTGTGTGGGACGGATCGCGCAAGATGGAATGGTGATGGAGTGTGATGCGTCTCCCTAACAGCGTTGGTGTTTAGTGCCTGCATGTCAACAGTGCGGCGGGGGGTTCCATTTTTCTTGGCACATATGACCATTCGGTGGCAATATGTTACAGGTGTGCCCACAGGGACTGGCTCGATACACCAAGGCTGACATCTCTATCCAGACCCGCCTTGACTTCGTCTTGCCAATGGATGGGAACAGGGATGGGGGTATGGTGTGCCACTGGTGTAGCCTCTGGGTCGATCATCAAGCGCATGGGGGGGGGGGGGGGGCCATCCATCATCGGAAGTGGTGTGTGCGTGCAGGTGTTGAACGTTGATGAGGCATAGCAATCCAAGAGCCACTGTTGGAGGCGTTCTCTATTGTCGCTGGTGGCTGGAAATGGAAGTGCAGTGGGACGTGGAGGCAGCTTGCTGCGAGGTGGGCAGTCACAAGGCCTTGTTTCATGGGTGAAGTCGCCAGTTGTTGAGCACTCGCCGACCGTGGGAAAGGTGGCAGGAATTAGCTTGAGGGCTATGCACGCTTCGCGACTGAGGAAGAGTTTGTCAGATTGGTCAGTGATGTACACCATCTGCTTGGTCATGAGGGTGTCCCCTTCTGGTGAGCGACCCATGAAACGTACCAAGGTGGCTCCAATGATGTTGATGCCTTTGTTATTGGCAGCGCGCATCGACATTTTGACAGGGAGTAGGTCACTTCTTTTTAGGCCCAGTTGTGGCAGTATCTGCACTCCTCCTAAGCAACTCTGGCATCCTGTATCGGCTGTGCTGTCGATGGGGGTGGGCTGAGTGTCACTCGCTAGAGGAAAGCCAAGTGCTTCATAGTCCTCGCGGTGGACGCTAGCCGTAAGGGTGATGATTGGTTGAGGCATGGACGCGTGTTTAAGCCAAGCATTTGAGAGTTGATCGTGTACGTGGTGGTCCAGGGTGATGGCTGCACTGGTATTATGGTTGGAATTGACATGGGTCTGGTTGTAGGGGAGGCCGCTGATCCCACATAGTTGGCCAAACTCGGCGTCCTCCTGCGAGGCGGAGGCTGTAGTGTTGCGTCGTCCGCCTTTGCATACAGAGCTGAAGTGGTTCCGGATGTTGCACTTCCCACAGGTCTGGCCGTAGGCGGGGCATTCTTTGCTGCGGATACGAGCAAATGCCTTGGTGCCATGGCCATGTTTGCCGCAGTACATGCATGTATCACTGGGGTCAGGGGGTTGGCCAGCCTGAGCTTGTGGTTTCTGTGCACGGTCTTTGACTGATCCCCGTTGCTGCCGTCTGTATGTACTGCTTGCTGGACTCTTTCTTTTCAACAAACTGCAGGACTTCTTCAAGTGAGGGAGACTAATTTGTGTCACCAAGGAGTTCGAGTTGGATATCCTTGTCTGCGAGGCCTTGACTTACGATGTCACGTATCATGGGTTCAGTGTAGTCCACGTCGGTGTCACAATTTGGGCACTGTATGGTGTATTGACGAGTATCTGCCTGGCCACGGACCCTGGCGCTGAAGGCGCGAACCGGTTCATCATGATCTTGTCGCATCGTATGAAGCTCAGCACGAGTCACCATTGCATTCTCTGCCCTGATTGCTAGTTTTTTCATGAGCATTAGAACATCAGCTTTACTTTTGTTGGTGAGTGAGCCCCCAGCAGTGCGGGTCAGGTCCCGACGCAGCTTTTCGTCACAGCATTCAAGCAGTTGAAGTATGAGAGATTTCCCAGTTATCCCGGTTGCTTCTTCATAGTCAGCCCAACGGGTGAGGAAGTAATTCCAGTCCTCAGACGTACTTTCTGCGACTAGCATAGGTCGGTGGACTTTCTCAACCTTGGCTGTGATGTGGGGGGGGGGGGGTTGTGCGTCCATGTTTGCATGGGCAAGACCATGTATTTTCAAGAGTTCTAGGGCGAGCTGTGCATCCACATCACCTGTGTTGTAGGTGCATTCTGGAAAGGGACAGTTAATTGCGGGCATCTTGCTTGTTGCCGAAATATACTGATCCAAGTTCGATAAGGTGGTTGGCAGACTATGTTGTCGTCATAGATAAAAACCCTTAGGTATTTCGATATCTGTTGTCAGGCGGTTGCATCAAGTGAATGACGACAACATCTGGAACATCAAACAAAAACATACGTACAGAGTTACTAGAGTTATTGTCTACTCATGAGTTCATCATCAGTGATGCTTTCATCCCATAATGACTTATTTCCCTCAGTATCTGATAAAATTTCGGGATTTTCCCCTCCTGGAAGTCTCTGGGCGGGGCAGTTTTGTTCCCCATTGGTAGAACCTCTCATCCCATCTCTTTGACTCCCCAGATTCTCCTTGTGCAATTTACCGTTTCCATGGCAACTCTGCTCCACCTGATCAGCGAGTGCCATCAGTTCTTCCTCATCCCATTCTGTGAAGGACGGGAGGAACTCCGGAGGAACGGACTTCTCTTCTGACTTGAAGTTCTGCTCCTTGCAGACTGGGTCATGACATTTCTGGTAGTACACGCCTTGTCTCAGATCAACTACAATCCTGACGTAGGAAAATGAATACGAAAAATTAAGTATAGAAGGGAGAAGGAGATGTTCAAAGTGTGCTGTGCAAGTCAAACTGTATTTTTGACCCATCACCACAATAGTCTGTCAAAGATGTTGAACATTAATTTTCTAATTTTCATATTTTGTTACTGTTCTGGAACCACACTTTCAAGTGATACACGTACATATTTTCTCATGCTGCATGTCAAAATACATTTGTAACAACAAATAAACAAAAGACACAAGGGTCTAGCACTCACCTGAGCAGCACGCTTTGCCTTCTGGCATTCCATTTATAACCATTTTTCAACCTAACACTTGGACAGGACGCTAGATAGATATCACCCTTGTGATAACTGTACAAATATAAAATTCCAATTTTGCAGACAAATTAACTAATTTTGCAACTTTATCAGGGTAATGTAGTTGTGGATCACTTATCATTGACAGTTACCACCTGTTGTCCACAAGTGAGATGACAATGTGGACTTATCTGACTGCTTCTTTAAAATGAGAGGGCGTACAAAATCTAGGTAAAGGCTTTAGAGAGAAAAAAAATCCTTCTGTTCTTCAATAGAATATGTGACATCAAGTCATCAGCTGAGAACAAGAAGGGCTTTATTGCAATTTTGAGGGGCATGGACTTATTGGTATCATGTTGTAGAGCTTAATCTCCTCTACAATATGGTGTCAATTTTGAATTTGTTCAGTAAAATGTTGAAAATTAAAACCACACAGGCTGTTTTTACTCTATATACTTGGAACATTGCTTATAAATCTACCAACTTTTGATCAAATAAACAGCAACCTTTAACCTTGACCTTTAATCCTTGTCATTCCAAGAAAATAATTGTCTATCCTTCATACTGTATCACCAAGTTTAGAACACCCTCAACACAAGAAAATATCAAGGAAACGAGGAAAAACATTGATACTCACAATGTCACCTATTAAATTTTCTCGTGGGTCACAATTATTTATCACCTCCAGTATTCATATGATTGAGTTTTCAAGTACAATCATTGTTGTGATACAGTAAAGCTAAGGTTAGCTTTAAGTGACGCCCATATGTTTTCTTAGCCGAGTGTGACATTGCCTTTTTGGCTGGGGGTAAAAATGACATTGATCATCTCAACAGCTTTGTATTGTCAACACCATGTGTTTGTAAAATTTACTGGTAATGTGCAACAGACAAATATGATAATGCTAATCATGGCTTTTCATAAAGTACAAAAGTTTCATTGTTTTTCTGAATTGTATGTATGAGAATAATACACATCTCTGTAATTCAGCAAAATAAACTGTACTAGTGCCTCCGACTTGTCAGGGATCTCGCCAGCGTATATCACCCTTGTCGGCGCCGACAAGCGTGCGGTTTGAAGAAACAATTGCCGACAAGGGTAAAACTTGCCGACAAGGGTAACACCACGCGTGAACTTGCCGACAAGGGTAACACCACGCGTGAACTTGCTTGACGAGCTAAGTTCGGACCAATTTCTCGCCTTTTTTACTCTTTATTATCTGGCTAGAAAAGAAGCAAGATGTCGAAAGGAGCAGCAGTTTACAAGCGCAAAAAGTTATCCACGCAGTACGTCACCACACCGATCACAACAACGCGGCTCAACAGCGACGTACCGGTACTTGATGTACTAGCAGCACATGTACACACCACATCACACACTTGCTCACTCACATGCGCTCTTATTCGGGATCCACACACACATGCACCACGGAGGTCCACCTCCCTGGTTGCATGCACCCAGTCGGCCACAGACAGCCGTCTGTGTGTACGACGGTACTGTAAGAGGGAGAGAGAGGACGGAAAGAGGGTCGGAGGCCGAGGGAGGCTGAGGAAGGGCTGACACGTGCTCGCTTGTTGTCACGCTTGTTGTCGGGTTACACAAAAACAAACGATATGAAATGCATGCCCCCCTCCGCCAAAGGTTGTATTTATTTATTTATTTATTTATTTATTTATTTATTTATTTATTTATTTATTTATTTATTCATTTATTTTTTGCTGCTTTGGTTTGTTTGTTCGTTTATCTGCCTGTCTGTCTCTCTATTCGCAAAATAAGTGAACATTTGGGAACAGATTAGGATGAAATTTTCAGGAACAGTTGGTTGGTAAAATGGCGCAAGGAACAGATGATTAAATTTTGATAGTGATGAGGATTTATAATACCACCGGAATTCACCGCCAGGATCCAAGATTTTTAGACTTTGTTTCGTATATTTGAAAGGATTCTTATCAATTCTTTAGGAAGCTGGCCATCGGCAATGACGCAAAATATTAGATGCGTTCAAAGCATTGCCGCAGAGAGAAAATTAACTCCATCTTTCGTTTAAAAAAAAAGAAAAAAGAACGTGCGATGGAGTAAGCAAATGCAAATTGTTATTTTTATTTTTGGTAGTTTCAGCGGGTTATTTTTTTTTCTTTTTATTTAAAAAGCCATGCGTTCCATTTGAGCCTTATCACTTTCCATGGATTTGTAAACGTCATTCGTGAATATTCCATTTTCCTTCTCCGGGCTGACATTTATAGTAATTCTGTCATGATGGTCTTTCAACTCAAGTTCAACGTAAGTATTAGGCAATGCTCCACGTGCTTCTGGCTTGGTTTGTTAACAGGTGCATTAGGGGGCCTTCATGGGCAGAAAATAAATGGATAATCATTCATCAATGTTCCCAGTTGGTTTACATGCTATTTACACGCTGTTTACACCACTTAAGCAAGGTGGCAGTACGCGCGGCATTCCTTTATCTGACACCTGGCTTTCGTGGAAATGTTGTGGAAATTTCCACAAGCCATGATATCAAGTTTCCCCACTGCCTGTGGTCGTGTTTTTTTTTTTTTAATTCTTCATTACGAACATCAATTTGTTCAACTTGAAAAGTGTAGATAATTTGCTTCGAGCACATGTTTCTTTTTTTAATTTTTTTATTGCAGCGTCGGTAACATTTTGTTTTGTTCATCGTCCGTGCATGGCAGGGGTTCATGGGAGTAGAACGATAGGAATGACTGGGGAGAAAATAAACTGAAAGAAGGAAGCATCTAGGGCAAGCAGTCTTTGTTTTTCTCTACACCAGCATCATGGTGTGTCTGTGTTTATTCATTTTTTAGCTCACCTGAGCCAAAGGCTCAAGTGAGCTATTGCGATCGCCCTTCGTCCGGTGTCCGTCGTGCGTCGTGCGTCGTCCGTCGTGCATCGTCCGTCGTGCGTAAACTTTTACATTTTTATCTTCTTCTTGAAAACCCCACAACCGATTTTCATCAAACTTGGCAGGTAGCATCCCTAGGGGGTTAGGAACTCAATTTGTTAAAATGGGCACCATGCCCCACCCAGGGGGCCCCCAGGGGGGCCCAAACCCCCCAAAATTAAGGAATCTGTAAAAATCTTCTTCTCTAGAACCAGAAGTGATAGAGCTAAGTTAATACTATGAGTTAATACATTGATGACTGTAGTTTCAAGTTTGTTCATGGCAGAATCAGGGGTGCCCCCCTTGGGACCCAGGGGAGGGGGGTGGGGAGGGGTCCTAATGGGGCCTACATTATACATTTTCATCTTCTTCTTGAGAACCCCATGACCAATTTTCACCAAACTTGGCAGGTAGCATCCCTAGGGGGTTAGGATCTCAATCTCAATTGTTAAAATGGGCACCATGCCCCACCCAGGGGCCCCGGGGGGGGGGGGGGGGGGGGAGGGGGGGCCAAACCCCCCAAAATGAAGGAATCTTTAAAAATCTTCTCTAGAATCAGAAGTTATAGAGCTAAGATAATACTATGAGTGAGTACATTAATGACTGTAGTTTCAAGTTTGTTCATAGCAAATCCAGGGGTGCCCCTCTTGGGGCAGGGGGGGGGGGGGGGGGTTGGGAAGGTCCAAATGGGGGCCTGAATTGTACATTTTCATCTTCTTCCTGAAAACCTCATGATGGATTTTCGTCAAACTTGGTAGGTAGCATCCCTAGGGGGTCAGGATCTCAATTTATCAAAATGGGCACCATGCCCCACCCAGAGGGCCCCAGGGGGCCCCCAATCCCCCCAAATTAAGGAATCTTTAAAAATTTCGGCCCTTATTGTACATTTTCATCTTCTACTTGAGAAGCCTGGTCAAATTTTAGTAGAGCTGTGAATAATTTAGATTAGTGACTGCGTGAAAGGTGAACTTGCGATACTCAGGTGAGCGCTAGACCCGCGGGTCTCTTGTCTTTTATCATGCTCTTGCTTCAAGGAGCTACGCTTTTCCCGCGTAAATTAATAATGGATACCGCACGCAGAGGCCCACGTTTTGACGTGAAGAACCATACATTCTTCATCTATTTATAATAATTTTTTCAATTTAAGATAAAGAATATTTGGTTGTTCAAGTAATATAAAAAAAAATATATATTATTTTGACATTTCATGCGCTTAACTGCCGAGCATTTTCTCTTTTTTTTTTCTTTTACGGAAGAGAGCGAAATGTTCTTCTCTTTAGCAATGACGGCCTACCTAGGCATATATACATATCATATATTGTGACGCAGTTTTGATTTTCGTGAACACGTGAATTGTTCTCCTTCCAGATCAGTTCTTGATTTAGTGAAAGTTAATGTTTTTCACATTCACAAAAGCAGTTTGGTTAGCCTGTGTTCAGTTCGCTGCCAATGAAATTTCTAATTAAAGCGATGCCCCAAACGGGTTTACTCTGAGGGTTTGTTCCGATATAATAATAGAATAATACTACATTCCTTATTATTCTGAAGGTTCGTTAATTGGACAATAATAAAGAAACAATGTCCGTTAATTTCCAAACAAAATCAGTTTTGTTATTTAGAACGTTCTGCCAGTGAAATTTCGGAATGAAACAGTAACAGTTTTCTTTACTCTGAGGGTTCGTTACTCCGACAGAAAAAAAAAATAGTAATGAAATAGTACTAGATTCTATATTCTGAAGGTTCGTTAACCGAAAGACAAAGAAAAAAAAGTGTCCGTAAATTTCAAAACGAAATCAGTTGTCATTTCGAACGTTCTGCCAGTGAAATTTCGGAACAAAACGACGGCACAAAACAGCGTGTTTTCGTACTCTAAGGGTCTGTTACTCCGACAGAAATAGTAATGATAAAATAATACATTGTAGATTCTTTATTCTGAAGGTTCGTTAATCCAAAAATGATTAAGAAAAAATGTCCGTTCATTTCACAACGAAATCCGTTTTGTTAATTTGAACGTTCTGCCAGTGAAATTTCGGAATAAAACGACGGCACAAAACAGCGTGTTTTCGTACTCTAAGGGTCTGTTAATCTGACAGAAATAGTAATGATAAAATAGTACATTGTAGATTCTGTATTCTGAAGGTTCGTTAACCGAAAATTAAATAAAGAAAAATGTCCGTAAATTTCAAAACGAAATCAACGCGTCATTTCGAACGTTTTGCCAGTGAAATTTCGGAATAAAATGACTGCCCAAAAACAGTTGCAGTTTTCTTACTCTGAGGGTTCGTTACTCCGACAGATTAATGATAAAATGATGCTAGATTCTTTATTTTGAAGGTTCGTTAATCCAAAAATGATTAAGAAAAAATGTCTGTTCATTTCATAACGAAATCAGTTTTGTTATTTCGAACGTTCTGCCAGTGAAATTTCGGAATAAAACGACGGCCCCAAAACGGTTACAGTTTTCTTTCACTCTGAAGGTTCGTTACTTCGAAAGAATAATGATGATAAGATACTTAAGATTTTTGATTCTGAACGATCGGTAATCGGAAAACGATAAAGAAGAAATGTTCGTTTATTTCCAAACAAAATCAGTTTTGTTATTTCGAACGTTCTGCCAGTATAATTTCGGAATACAACAACGGCCCCAAAACGGTTAGTTTTCTTACTCTGAAGGTTTGTTATTCCGAAACAATAACGATGATAGATGATAGATTCCTTCCTGAAGTTTCGTTGATCGGAAAATGATTACGAAAGAAAATGTTTGTTAATCTCCGAACGAAATCAGTTTTGTTTATTTTGAACATTCATCTGTAGTACCACCCTTTGGTGTTGTTGTTTTCGATTACAAACCTTCGAAGTACTCAGTATATGAATCGTTTCATTTTATGATTAAACAAACCTTCGGAAGAATGACCATCATTACATTTTTGTATGATATCTCTTTGATGTCACGGCCAAACTACCGCAGTATACCCAGAAAGGAAAGTGCAACGATGTCGCGAAAGTTCTCGATCGCTTCTCGCGCATCTGCATGCAATAGGCCTACCACGTGGTCGAGCAGACGGCGAGAAAGCAAAAACACTACGGGTATACGGCGCGCGTTGTTGTGATGCAGAGACGGCTAATAATTGCAACAATGAAACAGGAAAGGCCTAAAAGAAAACGGAGCCTTCACCATCGGCACCTACTTCTCTTTCATTTATTATTTAGGAACTGCCGCCAACAAAAGGTATGGAGTTTCTGCATTGTTTCTGTGAGAATATGCCCCTCACAACGTTCATTACATCTCCGTGAAAATGTCACATTTAGTGGCATTTTAGCGGCGATTTATCTGTGTTGTTTTGAGCATTAGCGAAGGCACACACAATTTCAGAAGGAATCATTTACTCTAATCTTCAAATCTCTGTTGCCAATTTAAGGAAGAGTGATAACTTCAGCAACTAATAGGTTTTTGATAATTCTATAACTGATAAAATGGTATATGTGGCTAAAACAAATAAGGCTCGTATGAAAGAGAAGATTTCTGCTGGATGAAAATACAAGCAATGCATGATAACAATTATCAGGAAAAGAAATACAATTTGTTGGATTTGATGTTAAAGTAAATCCTTGACTAGATCATTGACTGGCAGAGTGCTCACATGATGTTGTTGCTACGGTGTTGCCGGCCAACATTCTCACATCACCTATTTTTGGAGATGTCGAAGAGAAGCAGGTGGGCCTGAGAAAAGTATGTCCACTGCCGTATCTCGCCGACCAGACCTCCCTGAGAGATGCAGTGCCTCCTCACGAAGGAATCGATATCAGGCAGGGGCGAGGAGTGATAACCCTCAAGAATTTCTGTCTCGTCTGAACACAGGGGAGTTAGAGATAGGCGAGATAGACACATGGTAATTATGACAGATAAGGCATACCATCTTCAGGCATCACACGACAAGCCGAATGATGAGTGCCTGGGGAACTTGTTTATATTCCTTAATATTCTTCTTTGGTCTCCCCAATTTGTGATCTTTTTGGTACTTATCGATTATAGCATTTTGCCAGAGAATCATCAGCTGATAATTGATATTAAAGTTGATAGGTTAACTTAACTTTCCTTTCAAATTAATGACACCTGTAGACTGTATCTATAGTGATAGGGCACAGATTTATCCAGCTTAAACCTCTGCAGAATTTCACATGCTTTCTATATACTTGTTTACTGTTCTCTCATGTCACACATAAGTTTTGTCTTGTTTTGTTTTGTTTTGTTTGTGAATGTGAAATTACCTCAACCAACATGAGGAGGCCTTAAAGGAGACCTCCAGATGATTTTCAGATTTTTACATTTGAACTATAAATTAGTTGTACTGAGGACAGAGTTTCAGAATTTGTGATAATTGGGATGAAGAGTAAGAATATTTTCAAATTTAGAACAAATAGCCATGAACAAGGATGATGACATGGCAGAGTCACCATAATAATGCACAAGTTGGGGCTCAAGGAAGTAGAACAAAAGAAGAAGGCATGCATAGATTGCACACAGGTGAACTCGCAAGTGGTATTTTAATGGAATTACACTGCTACATTTCTGAAATTTGTGAACCTCCTATTATGTCATCATCCTTGTTCAGTGTGATTTGTTTAAAGGAGACCTCCGGATGATTTTCAAATTTTTTCATTTGAACAACTATAAATTAGTTATACTGAGGACAGAGTTTCAGAATTTGTGTTAATTTGGATGAAGAATAAGAATATTTTCAAAATTTAGAACAAATTGCAATGAACAAGGATGATGACATGGCAGAGTCACCATAAGAATGCATGAGTTGGGGCTCAAGGAAACAGAACAAAAGAAGAAGGCATGCATAGATTATGCACAGGTGAACTTGCAAGCAAGTGGTATTGTAATGGAATAACACTGCAACATTTCTGAAATATGTGAACCTCCTATGTCATCATCCTTGTTCAGTGTAATTTGTTTAAGGTTTTTCAAAGTATTGTTTCTCTGCTCAAGAACCACAAAGAATTCCACAAATCTGTAGATGGAGTTGTCGATTTATATACTACATGATGTGAAATTATGAAAATCGTCTGGAATGTCCCTTTAAGGTTTTTCAAAGTACATTGCTTCTTTGCTCAATAAATTCCACAAATCAATACATGGAGTTATTGATTTATGTACTACATAATGTGAAATTATGAAAATCATCTGGAATGTCCCTTTAAGGTAAAAGTGACACATTATAATGTCCATATTTCCTTCAAGCTTTTAGGTGTGCAGCACTTACAAAGGAATATAAGAGGGGTACTGTAAAAGTGGAAATTTTCACAGATTTCACACAACCACAAGCTAGCGCAAAAATTAAAGCACCCAAATATTTTTGTATACCATACGATCCAGTAGTTATTGTCCCAACTAGTCAATGTACCTGTGGAGTGGCAGAAATCCTCTATGAGGATTCCCCCAGAAATGGTCAAGGTCACTGGGTCAACGGAGGTCAAATAACTGTTTTGCGCTACTCCTTGGTTCGATCTTGGCCAAACTTGCTGGAAGCATAAGTAGGCGTACACCTGGGAATCCCCATATGAGTAGGACTACACAGTGCCCTCTATCGGATCGGGTGTCTGATTATATTTCTGGGGGAATCCCCGTATAAGTAGGCCTACATAGCGCCCTCTATCGGGTGTTTGATAATTGCAGCTGACGAAGATTAGAAGTTATTTGACCTTTGACCCCAGTGACCTTGACCTTTTTCAAAAATGAACCCTCAAGGGCAATTTCGTGGTCAACCTGCATCCACCCACTAAGTTTGATGGAGATCGGACCAAGGACCTGGGAGGAGTAGAGGAACAAACAGACAAACAGACAAACAGACAAAGGTTGCTGAAATTATAGTATGATTCCATGGAATTAAAAACATGCACAACTCATCTTACCCGTCAGAGTAATAATTACTCGTGCAAAAATATCCAGTTTTACAGTAATGTAAAACAAAGAATGCATCTAATTTGCATGCATTTAATTTCGCGAGAGCCAAGGTTTGCGAAATTACAATCCACGCAAAAGTTCTTGACTACACTGTATTCATTGACTGCTGGTGGCATTTCTCAAATATTTCATACTGTGAAAAAGGCCATCGGCTCCAATTCATGAAAATTTCATGCCATATCATGTTTTATAGCATTGGATAGTTGAGGACATACAATTATGCAGCTGTCATTTGTATGACGCACCTCTTGACCCCCGGGAAATGTGCGTCATGGTCGCGTCAAGTACCACCAATTTGATGACGCATGGTGCCGTCACGGGAGCAAAATGTCCGTCACAATACTGACCCATTATGTGCGTCATAGTCGGTCATTTAACCAGAGTGTGTCAAAAGGTTCGTTAATGGGACCGTCATGTAATTTTGCGAGGCTTCTTGCATGGGGCATGGTATCCCTCCGTAACAGAATAAAACAAACTCGCGATCGCGAGTCGGCCGAATTCACCGGCTCCTGGAAACGCGAAAATGAAACAATTTTCAATCAGTTTTATTATAACATACTGATACTCACTTCATTCTCGTATGTCTTCTTTTTCTATCTGATGTCAGACTAAAGGTCTTTTCAGAAAGTTTGAGTACAAATTTGCTCCAAAACCACACTACCAAACACGATTTGTGATTAAAATCATCACATACAGCCCACGGCATCGCGAAGCTCGCTATCCTTCAATCGCATTCACTGTAGTGTAGCATCGACCGTCGACCGTGGAACCTGCAGCAAAACCACGTGCGTGATGTCGACCATGTGGTACATGTATACATACAGTACACGCGTACATACGTATACAGAAGGCGAGGCATGGCAGAGGCCAGGCCCCAAAACACATACAAACGATTATGGAACTAACATTACTGAGAGTCTATTAAAACCTGCATTAACTTAAAATAGTAAATTCTATTTAAACACTAGTCATATAAACCATGTACCTAACTTGGGTTTAATAAGGTTCGTGTTTAAATAGGCAGGGGCTTCAATCAAGCTGTTTTCGAATCGGGGAAGGGGAGGCGGGAGGTTACGGAAAAAATTACTGTGGCCAGGCCGTAGTTTCGCGAAACTAGATAGTTTGCCATAGCAACGTGTATATCAAAACACGCGTTTCTATGGGATGTCCATGAACTAGGGAACGGTTTAGAGAAATTCGAAGTCATTCGAGGTTGAAGTGGTTTTTTCCTACGCATTTTTTTTTTTTTTTTTTGTTGTTCATATCTAAAAAATTTGATTTCTTAATTTTTTTAACTGGTATTTGGGAGTCTTGTAATATATTTAAAATGTTGATAGAAATTTCTGAATATATTCAGAAAGTACGCCTAGGCGCCTACTGTTTGGATAAACGGTAAACATGCAGTCTACGTTCGATACGAAGAAATCATTACGTCTTTCACGAGGAAAAACATACAAAACAAACAAAAAACACCTATGAACGAATGTTGATAGCCAAAACTTTGATAAGTAATAAGCAGTTATCATGAGCGTGAACTGAAATTAATTGTCATGATTTTGTTGTCTAACCAGGTGATGACTGCATCTACTTGAACCTACTCGTAGTGAATTTCTCTGGGCATACGAGACCTTTTAAGTATTTCTGGCTCAGTTGCATTTTTAATTGACTGATTAATCGATCTTTTTTTTATTGTTCAGGGAACATAAGATATTCGATCAAGTACATTATATTCGACTGTTTGATGTTTCCTACTATGCGCCAAAAGAAAGGCTATATAATCACGATATCTTTGCAATGATTCCTTTAATTCAACTAATGAGCTGGTTCTTCGATCGATATTTCCATGATATTTACACGCTGTTTATTCCAGTGCGCGCATTCTTCCGTCTGGCACGCACCTGGGTGTGGCACCTGCTTTTGTGGAAATTTCCACAAGGGGAGAGGGGTGGGGTGGGGTGTCAAGTTTCTTCGAGCCGAAGAGACTGCATGTAAAACAATCTCTTCGCTCTAATTTATTGTCATTCGTGCTTTCCCCTTATTCTTTGCTGATATTGAACATTTAGATTTAACTTTACGAAGGTTGGTAGCACGTGGTTCTATTTTGTTGTGAGGTGTATGTAATTTCTTTTTTTTATCATTCTTGGAAAGGAAAAGAAGAGTAAGGGGGAAAGAAGAATAAGAGGGAAAGTAAAATGGAAGGAACGGCACGTACGCTCAGCATTCACAGTAAGCCGTCTTTTTACACCAGCATAGTTATCATCATCACCATCAGACATCACTCAGACCATTTTAGCCTTTTCCTATCAACATTAAGAAAAATAAATAACAAATACAAAGTATCAACACCTCCCAACACAAATATTTAGAAAAGACAACACACGGCACACTAGATACAGCGGCTGGTATCAAACTTCGTCGCTTCGATTCGAAAAAGTATTGCAGCAAAGCGGAGAAATCGCCGTTACGAAAATAGCAGTGCGAGACACTTGAAAGAATTACGTCAAATACTTCAAAGTATAAAGGGAACGGATAAAGTGATATAAAATGGAAGAAATCGTACCAAACGATGTGTGAGAAACGACAGTGGAGAACGGTAAGTTTAGTAGTAGGCTTAGGCCCTAGCAACAGTTTACAGCACCGAAAGCTACGCGAAAATAAGGTGAAAATAAATACACATTGGAAACTCGGTATTGCGACAAGATCCTTAGGATCAAGTCAATAAACGATACAAAACAAAGGAAATCAATTCATTTTGACCGGAAAATAGTTTGTTATAAGTATTCTGTTGTATGAGATCTCCTTTGATAGGCCGAGAAATACATCGAGCTTCCACGATACTCGGGAAAGACAGTTCGAACGCTTTTCACCTGCACATACTGCAGTGCACATCAATACACGAACAGAAACTCACCTCTTCCTTGCAGAAAAATGATGCAATAACGTTACAAAAAACACACACAACACTCTAAAAATCATTTCATACTTGGGAGGCAAGGGACAAGCGGATGAAGAAGAAGAGAAAAAGAAGCAGACATTGCACAACGGAACGCTTCTACCCCGATTCGAATTGAAACAGGGTACTGGAGTGTAGTGGCAGCTGGCTATCAGTGTGCAGCTAAGCTGCTATACTAACGCTCCCCAGCCGCCCACAACATGGGGATACAGTACCACGGCGATCGAAGTAAACATCCAGGGTCCGTAGGCGACAGGGATTCACGCGGGCGAAGTTCCGTTCGGTGTACACAGTTCGCAGGCAGCGAATTGCGTGAGCGCACACAGAGCTCTGCAGCATTCCAGTCTGGCACGTACTGCGAATAACATGTGCGTCAAGGGTCAGTCATTTTCACGAAGAGGTGCGTCACCATTTTGACTGGTTAATGCGTCAATGTCTCATAGAGGTGGGTCACTTTTTGTGACGGAGGGTACGTCATGGTACCTAAAAGGTATGACGCACATTGGTACTTTGACGCACCTATCCCGGGGGTCAAGAGGTGCGTCATACAAATGACAGCTGCATTATTACACAGGAGAAAGAGTTAATATACTTGAGATAAAGAGTTTTAAGCTTTTCTTCACTGATGAAAACTTTCTTCACAGGATCATCACTGCCTTTTTTGGTTGATAGTGACCTCGTCTACAGCCACTATGTCTATTTTCCAATTGGTCTACTGGCATATCGTCTATTACCGATTCGTCTAATACCCATTTGGTCTACAACTCGTTTTGTCCAGTACCCATATTGTCTAATAGTCACTTTGCCCACTACCCGTACTGTCTAATGCCCAACTCGTCTAAGGAGCATTTCGTCTACAAAACAAGTGATCTAATAGCCAAATCGTCTACACTCACAATGTCTATTTGCCATGTCGTCTAATATCTATTTTGTCTACTACTAGTTAGTCTACTCCCACCTCGTCTACAAGTCATTTAGTCTACATTCACTTTTTCTAGTTATCATATCGCCCAACCCTTAGTTTGTCCATACCCAATATGGTCTATACCCATCTGGTCTACTCCCAACTCATCTACTCCCAATTGGTCTACTCCCAACTGGTCTACTACCAACTGGTCTACTCCCAACTGGTCTACTCCCAATTGGTCTACTCCCAACCGGTCTACTCCCAACTGGTCTACTCCCAATTGGTCTACTTCCAACTGGTCTACTCCCAATTGGTCTACTCCCAATTGGTCTACTCCCAATTGGTCTACTCCCAAGTGGTCTACTCCCAACTTATCTACTCCCAATTGGTCCATACTCGTCTATACCCAATTGGTGTACTCCCAACTGATATAGTTTTACTCTCAACAATTACCCAAACTGATCATTTCCATCTGGTCATGCTAATAATGAATATACCATTTTGTCTAGTGTCCAATCTGTCTCACTGTCATGAACTATTGATTAGCACAAAAATCAATATTAGGCTATTCTAGTTGTTAATTATTCCGCACATGCTGAATATAAAGACATACTAATCAATGGTGAGACATGACTATCCAGTCTACATTCTGGCCGTAAAATAACTAAATAATGATAAAGACTGTTATCACACGATGGCAAGGTGCGGTATTTGAATACTGAGTTGTAATTGCTTGATTGTAATTACTAGCAGACATACTCGTAGACGTATGGTGGTATAGTTGTGCATATAATAACCGATATTAAATGTACTTTTTGAATTTGACATGAATAAATGAATGTCATGGAAATTTCGTATTGTTTTTAGTTGTTGTTCTCGTGAATGTTGACTATAATTTGAAATAACAGGTCTTTTGTGTGTGTGTGTGTGTGTGTGTGTTTGTGCTGAGTTATATGGTTTGAATGGAGTTTTGGAAATCTGCTTTGTAAGGAAGAGGATTGACACAAAATGGAGAGAAACTGAACTGTTGTGTGATGTAACATTTGATTTATTTTTGAATAAATAACAACTTTAAACGTAAACATGAAAAGTCCCAATTATTGGGTAAATGGATGCAAAGTTATGGGCCATAATAGAAACTTGCTCAAAAAACTTAACGTTGACCTCAAAAAGGATATTGACCCCTGCCGGTGACCTTGGACCTTGTGTTGACCATTGCATACCTCAAAATTTTTAAGTCTGTATTACCAATCTTCCATCCAAGTTTGATTGAAATTGGAGCACTTAATGGCACCTAAAAATTCAAGATTTTAACGCGTAACAGACAGACGGAAAGACGGACGGACGGACAGAGACTCGGACAGAACGACCCCAAAGTGATCCCTAATACCTCAGTCACACTTGGGTCAAACCCACTATCTCTGCGCTATTGCGTGAAATATGTATCGCCCGTGTTTTTGCTTTATGGACATTGAATGATCACGCTAGGATGTTTTATTTATTATACAAGGTTCACTCTTGAAGATAAAATCCATATCAATGACCTTCTTCTGCCAAAAAATGAGAGATTTGATGTTAAAGTAAATCCTTGGCTAGATCATTGACGGGCAGAGTGCTCACATGATGTTGTTGCTACGGTGTTGCCGGCCAACATTCTCACATCACCTATTTTTGGAGATGTCGAAGAGAAGCAGGTGGGCCTGAGAAAAGTATGTCCACCGCCGTATCTCGCCGACCAGACCTCCCTGAGAGATGCAGTGCCTCCTCACGAAGGAATCGATATCAGGCAGGGGCGAGGAGTGATAACCCTCAAGAATTTCTGTCTCGTCTGAACACAGGGGAGTTAGAGATAGGCGAGATAGACACATGGTAATTATGACAGATAGGCATACCATCTTCAGGCATCACACGACAAGCCGAATGATGAGTGCCTGGGGAACTTGTTTATATTCCTTAATATTCTTCTTTGGTCTCCCCAATTTGTGATCTTTTTGGTACTTATCGATTATAGCGTTTTGCCAGAGAATCATCAGCTGATAATTGATATTAAAGTTGATAGGTTAACTTAACTTTCCTTTCAAATTAATGACACCTGTAGACTGTATCTATAGTGATAGGGCACAGATTTATCCAGCTTAAACCTCTGCAGAATTTCACATGCTTTCTATATACTTGTTTACTGTTCTCTCATGTCACACATACGTTTTGTCTTGTTTTGTTTTGTTTTGTTTGTGAATGTGAAATTACCTCAACCAACAAGAGGAGGCCTTAAAGGAGACCTCCAGATGATTTTCAGATTTTTACATTTGAACAACTATAAATTAGTTGTACTGAGGACAGAGTTTCAGAATTTGTGATAATTGGGATGAAGAGTAAGAATATTTTCAAAATTTAGAACAAATAGCCATGAACAAGGATGATGACATGGCAGAGTCACCATAATAATGCACAAGTTGGGGCTCAAGGAAGTAGAACAAAAGAAGAAGGCATGCATAGATTGCACACAGGTGAACTCGCAAGTGGTATTTTAATGGAATTACACTGCTACATTTCTGAAATTTGTGAACCTCCTATTATGTCATCATCCTTGTTCAGTGTGATTTGTTTAAGGTTTTTCAAAGTACA
Organism: Diadema setosum; assembly: GCF_964275005.1. NCBI lineage: Eukaryota > Metazoa > Echinodermata > Echinoidea > Diadematoida > Diadematidae > Diadema > Diadema setosum. The sequence continues at coordinate 2,397,932 of NC_092689.1, read as the reverse complement.
TTGCTTCTTTGCTCAATAAATTCCACAAATCAATACATGGAGTTATTGATTTATGTACTACATAATGTGAAATTATGAAAATCATCTGGAATGTCCCTTTAAGGTAAAAGTGACACATTATAATGTCCATATTTCCTTCAAGCTTTTAGGTGTGCAGCACTTACAAAGGAATATAAGAGGGGTACTGTAAAAGTGGAAATTTTCACAGATTTCACACAACCACAAGCTAGCGCAAAAATTAAAGCACCCAAATATTTTTGTATACCATACGATCCAGTAGTTATTGTCCCAACTAGTCAATGTACCTGTGGAGTGGCAGAAATCCTCTATGAGGATTCCCCCAGAAATGGTCAAGGTCACTGGGTCAACGGAGGTCAAATAACTGTTTTGCGCTACTCCTTGGTTCGATCTTGGCCAAACTTGCTGGAAGCATAAGTAGGCGTACACCTGGGAATCCCCATATGAGTAGGACTACACAGTGCCCTCTATCGGATCGGGTGTCTGATTATATTTCTGGGGGAATCCCCGTATAAGTAGGCCTACATAGCGCCCTCTATCGGGTGTTTGATAATTGCAGCTGACGAAGATTAGAAGTTATTTGACCTTTGACCCCAGTGACCTTGACCTTTTTCAAAAATGAACCCTCAAGGGCAATTTCGTGGTCAACCTGCATCCACCCACTAAGTTTGATGGAGATCGGACCAAGGACCTGGGAGGAGTAGAGGAACAAACAGACAAACAGACAAAGGTTGCTGAAATTATAGTATGATTCCATGGAATTAAAAACATGCACAACTCATCTTACCCGTCAGAGTAATAATTACTCGTGCAAAAATATCCAGTTTTACAGTAATGTAAAACAAAGAATGCATCTAATTTGCATGCATTTAATTTCGCGAGAGCCAAGGTTCGCGAAATTAAAATCCACGCAAAAGTTCTTGACTACACTGTATTCATTGACTGCTGGTGGCATTTCTCAAATATTTCATACTGTGAAAAAGGCCATCGGCTCCAATTCATGAAAATTTCATGCCATATCATGTTTTATAGCATTGGATAGTCAAGGACATACAATTATTACACAGGAGAAAGAGTTAATATACTTGAGATAAAGAGTTTAAGCTTTTCTTCACTGATGAAAACTTTCTTCACAGGATCATCACTGCCTTTTTTCATTATTGAGGGACACCAGCATTAATCAAAAATAGGCTTTATGCAATCAAAGGACCGAACATAAATACCAGAAACGATATCTTAGATGCTGACAGCCAGTGGCGACAAATTTGTCATGAAGACAAAAATTATTGACCATAACTATAAGAAAAATATGCCAAACTCAATTTCAAATGATGCCCAATTATTGATTATCAAAGTCAGCAGCGAAATGACTAAAACAAAAGCAAACAGAATACAAATTGATTCAAACAGAGAAAAAAAAAGTGGAAAGGCTTCTATCCTCACTCCACCAAGGTATTGCCAAATCAACATTTACTGTAAAAGTGGAAAGGCTTCTATCCTCACTCCACCAAGGTATTGCCGAATCAACATTTACTGTAAAAGTGGAAAGGCTTCTATCCTCACTCCACCAAGGTATTGGAATCTACATTTACTGTAAAAGTGGAAATTTTTGTGGTGTTGTAATTTTCGCGCTTTTCACGCAACCAGAAACAAGCACGCAAATATTTTTGCTTGCCATATGTTCCCGTATTTACTGTCTTGATTCAGCGGAATTTAAAACACGCGAAACTCTTCTTACCGTTAGTCACGTGAAGATATCCACTTTTTCAGTAATTGGAAAGAGAGCAATATTATGAATACAAATTGCAAGCATACTATCACTTTTGTCTTTCTCATGTTAGTTCTTCCAAAACACATACTTAATAACAAAAACGATCATATATAATAACAGTTTGAAAAAGTAAGTACTTCTAAAAGAAATAAACACAAATCTAAAAGTATAAGACTAACAAGAGCTGGTGTAATAACATATAGAGTGTGTGGCAAGAATGTATAGAAATGTATGTAAGTTTGATGAACTTTATTCACAAAATATACATGATGGACACACATGCAGTACATGGGTCTGCAAAGGTAGCCTAGTAATGTACTGGAATTTACGGTGAGCCCCGAAAAGAATTCAATTCAAAATCTTACGGTCAATAAAAATGTACTAAATGTTACCTTCCACTTTCAATACTTTATGGGAGTTTCTAAAATGATACTCCCTTCAACATACCACTGTGTTAATACAACTCTTCATTTAAGGCATGCAAATGAGATTCCCTACCTTTAAAGCTTAGCGCTGATTCCAAACAAGGCATCCATCCCTTCACAATTCTTCAGGGTGTTGGGTTGGAACTGGGTACAAGCAGAGTTAGCAAGCTCTCTGTTCACAGGTATTCGGGCGATGTGAGGTTGTTTAGAACCAGTTTCCATGGCAATGAATGACTATGATATTATGCTTCAGTACTCTACCAAGCTTGCCAGTGTTAGGAGACAAGTGGGTTAAGTAGATAGCCTACCTCTGAGCACTGGAGTTAGACATACAATTAATAGATTACATAATAGAAACCTATGTAACATATTTGTAAAGCTGGAAGTTTATCTATTATAGGCAAGCCACAGACAATCAAATATGTTTGCTCAAATATCAGACGGTACCTAGTCAAATGCAAAGACTTGTCGAGTACTTGCAAGACAAGTGCAATAGTTAAAGTTTCATGGCACAGTTTGGCTGGCCAAAGCTACACACTTGTAATGTGTGGTAACCCCCATATTACCATATTTTGTCAATGATCAAAGTGCTGTAAACTTGTGCAATTTGCAGGTACGTTTTTCTCCCATGGCATATTCAGTGTACAGAAGGATCAGCCTTGTCAGAAGGTTTTGATTGCTCGCTTACAGGTGTAAGCAGCAACTACATTCATGTCCCCTGAGTAACCTTCCCCCACGGACTATAGAACCACCCATTGCAATGTGTCGCGTGTTACAAGGCTCTCTGGATTTATCATCTTGTTCTTTTCCAAGTTTTTCATCAAGTAATAATTATCACCTTTGCCTACTGGACACAAAGTAGACTGTTTTGGTGTGGTTTGATTTCATTGGCACTATCTGTCGCAAGAGATAAGGAGCATTCTCAGGACAACATCTTTGCTGATCTTGGTGTCATTTTTGAACTCAAGTCCCACATATTGCATTTACTGTGAGTTCCTGCCAACATGCCTGGTCGAAGCAAGAAGAATATGCCAGGGAAATTTCTGCCTAGCAGCAGTCATAAACCGCAAGACCAAATTCCAACTCAAAGGCGGCCTTTCATTGCCCACCCGGGAGTTGACCAAGCCGTGGAGAGGGAGAGAGGAATGGCAGCTGAGGGAGGCCAGACGGCACCCAGCAACAGGGACATACAGCTTAATTTAGGTGGTCTGTGTGAGGAGCTATGTGAGGGTGGGGCAGCAGGCAGCCAGATCACTCAGCTCATAGATAAGGCAGTCAAAACAGTGCTTAAAGCTGCACTACCCCAAATAGTGCAGGTGGTCAAGGAGGCCTGTCTCAACGCCATCAAGGAAGCCATAAATCCACATTTGCTGCGAATACAGTTCCAGCAAGATGAAAATTCAGCAGGAGCTGAGAAGAGACAACCTTCGGCTGACTGGGATCCCTGAGGCTGAGGAGGAGACGGAGGACCAGCTTGCTAAAAGTGTTGCTAAAGTGGCCAAGGAAGCTGGTGTGGAGATACGCCCTGAGGACATATCTTCTTGTCACCGACTTGGCAAGAAGAGCGAAGGAGGGAAGAGCAGACAAACTGTTGTCCGCTTCACAGCAAGGAGGAAAAGAGACAATTTGTATGCTGCCCGTTTCTGACTTAAAGGGAAGGACAACATGAAGGGGGTATACATCAATGAAGACTTGACGGCAATGCGGCATTCAGTCCTCATGAAGGTAAAGACGGCCCCAAATGTCAAATCCACAACAAGCAAGTACGGGAATGTGTCTTGCAAACTAACAAGCGGAGAGACAAAGATCATCAAGAACCCGGATGATCTCTTTGATCTGGGGTTTGATGATGTCTCCTATGGTGATTTCAAACTTCACTTTATGATGTAGCCTGTGACCTTGTTAATCCCAATTTAAGATAAACTCCAACCTAATAAGTAATGATAGAAAATGAAGTCAATACTTTGGAAGTTCATGAATACAAATTATGTCCCAGTGATTTTGATAATGAAATAAATAGAATAAATGAGAACTCTCTTAGTATCACTCATGTCAATGTTAGGTCTTTAAATAGAAATATAAGTGGACTGCAATTATTTTATGATCACAGCCTTAAATTCAAGTTTGATATTATTGCACTTTCTGAAGTTTGGAACGTTAGTACATGTAATGTTAACACATTACCACTACAGGATTATGTTTTGGAGGTCAATTGCCGCCAGGGAAGGGGTGGAGGAGTAGGAGCTTATATTCATAAGATGCTTAACTATGTTACATTGAATTATTATGTTGAACACACGGAAAATCTTTGGTTGAGGATAAATCAGAATTGTTTTGATAAAACTGTGATAGGAATAATTTATAGAACACCAAATACTGATGTTGAACAATTTCGAAATAGCTTGCTTAATGTTTTAGAGGAACTTAATGTTGGAAAAACAGGCATTGTACTTCTTGGTGATTTCAACATAGATATATCTCAAACGAATAATCAAAAGGTATATGATTATCTGAGTATGGTAGAGAGTACAGGAGTGCAACAGATTATCTCGTCACCCACAAGGGTGACAGATTCTACGTCGTCTATTATTGATCATATTTATACTAATATGTACAGTCATACAATTCATTCAGGTGTCATTGCGACAGATGTGTCAGATCATTTTCCAATTTTTGTAATTTTTGAAAATGGGTACAAAAATACGAATGTCTTTGTGCAGAAATTTGCCCGATCCTACAAGTCATTTAATGCCCAGTCATTTCACGAGGATCTAGGGAAAACTGAATGGGCACATGTATCTAGATACGACAATGTAAACATAGCTTATAAAGTTTTTCATGATATGTTTGAGAAAATATGTGATAAGCATGCACCTACAATAGAATATAATGTATCCCAGAAAAAGAACAGCCCAAAGAAACCTTGGGTCTCATCAGCGATTCTTAAATCCATCAAGAAGAAGCACAACTTATACAAAAACTACAGGTCTTCAAATTTTAGTGACGAATACGGAAACAAGTATAAAAGGTATCGAAACACTTTGGTAACAGTCATTAGAAATGCAAAGAGATTATATTATTGCAATTCTTTTAATCGTAATAAAAGTAACATGACAAAGACCTGGGATACTATTAATGAGTTAATTGGTAGAAAGGGTAAGAATAAGCATTTGGATATAGAAAAGTTAACTATTAATCAAGGTGGAATTGATAAAGTTGTATCTTCTGAAAATGAAATAGCCCTAGAACTCAATAACTACTTTGTCACTGTTGGGTCAAATTTGGCAGAGAAGAAGAAATTATGGATATTGTATATGCTCTTGATGCTACAAAGTCTCATGGTTATGATAATTTGTCAATAAGATTGATCAAGGACGCAGCACCATATATTGTTTCCCCATTGACTTATATCTTTAATTTGTCATTAGAAATGGGCCAATTCCCAGATGCACTTAAGATTGCAAAAGTGACGCCTTTGTTCAAGAAAGGTTTGAAGGATGACCCAGGTAATTACAGACCTATTTAGGTTCTGCCAGTAATTGCAAAAATTTTTGAGAAATTAGTTAATTGTCGTCTAATGGACTTTTTAGAGTCCACTAAAATTTTGTACAGACATCAGTATGGATTTCGTAAGAAATACAGTACAAAATTATCATTATCAATTTGGTTAATACATTATACATTCAAATGATAAAGGTGAAATAAAACTTGGTATATTTATAGATTTCAAAAAGGCTTTTGACACAATCAATCATTGCATTCTTTCAGCGAAATTAGAATATTATGGCATAAGAGGCATTGTGTTGCAGTGGTTCCAAAATTACCTCTCAAACCGATCGCAGGTATTGTGCTACAAGAATGAAGTATCCAGTAGTAGAACGATCACATGTGGAGTACCACAAGGATCAGTGCTAGGACCCACACTGTTTCTATTATACATCAATGACTTACCTAGCTCATGTAACTATTTTCAGTTCAGACTATTCGCTGACGATTCAAATATTTTTCATACATTTCCCAAAGGTACAAAAGAAATTTATATGAATGATGTAAATGGAAAATTGAATGAGGTACAGAAATGGTGTATTGTGAATAAATTAACTATTAACTTGAAGAAAACAAATTATATGATTATTAAAGGACCAAGACAACCAATTGCAGTTAAAGGTGTCTTAACAGTCTCTGAAATGGTTAAAGAAAGAGTAAATGTAGCATCTTTTGTAGGTATCCAAATTGATGAGACCTTGATGTGGAAGGATCAGATTATATGTATCAACAAATGCATTAGGCGCAAAATTGGCTTAATCTTCAAGTTAAGATACAGCGTACTTTGTTCCAAGGCATGTTCTCATGCTTTTATATAAATTCTTTATACAATCACATATACTTTATGGAATTGAAGTATGGGGAAGCACCTACAGAAGCCACTTAAATTGTATATTTTTAGCACCGAAAATGGCCGTGAGAGCAATTACATTTTCCCCCTTAAAAACAGGTTCTAGGCCATTATTCACCAGTCTAGGAGTGTAAGATGTTTTTGACCTGCATAAGCTTGCAGTGTCAACCTTTGTATATGATCTACACAATGGACATTTACCACATTCTGTAACGCAATATTATGAGCCAATGAATCATGCATACAGGACTAGAGGCAAAGATCATTCCATGCTTAGACTCCCGAAATGTAAAACGACACATGGTACATTTTCTATATCTTTTGTCGGATCAAAGTTTTGGAATAGTTTGCCCAAAAATGTTCAAGAGGAAAGAACAAGATCTTCATTTAGAAGAAACCTAAAAAATCACATGTTAAAAGAAGTTTAGTGGTGAAAAGAAATTTCAGTGTTCAGTTTAATGTACTTCTATAGTACAGTTACTTTAAAAGAGTAGACCTTGCAATAAGCAGCTTAAATATACATTGTACATGTAGCTATGATGGGAGAACTATTCTCGACTAGCACTTGTGCTAACTTTTGGTTCCCCCTTTAACAACATTATCTTCTGTTTTTCTATTTTTTTTCGATTATTTTTTTTCAGAATCTCTGTCTATGCATATATGTCTACATTACATACTTATTCATTCTCTTTGCCTTTTCAGTGATAAATGTATCACAACGAAACTAAATGTATTATAACACATGTATTCTTATGTAAGGTAGATATAAGTATGTAAAATATATGCTTGCAAAGCTATAAGAACCTTGTACAAAATCTGTATTCTCATAAAAATTTCATGTTATTGTATCTTACACTGTGGAATTTCATGTTATCATATTCATATGTATGTTGTTAATAAACTCACCTCAACATGTAGACATTTTGTTTTTGCTGTTGTTGTTTTAGTATCTTGAATGCTCATAGTCTCCTGGTATATCACTTACAGGTAACTTTGTGCATGACATCTGCGACAGGATACATGCTGCATGTAACTCAAATTCATCCTCGCCGCTATCAGCTGCATCAGCATCACCTAGGACGGACCGAGTTAAGATCTCACCAACATCGACTGGAGTGAAGGAAGAGGAAGCTGCCGATGCTGACACTTCAGGTATTACTCCTACTTGGACTTGAATGACCTGTGCCATGTGCTTTTTAAAAAGAAATGTAAATATTGCATTGCCAATCTGCTCCTAGTAATCTGCCCAGATTTCATTAACCTGGTTTCAGCTCTTGGTGCACGCACAATGTCAAATATATGGCATAAGCTCATCAGGTTTGTAGCATTCAACCTCCTTATCTGCCAATATTTATGGGATTAAAAAAAAAAAGCAATCCAGTTCCCGATTGCTCAACATGAAAAAATGTAGTAAAATATGATCTGGCATTCTCAGTGACATAATGAAGATGCTTTTGTGATATTTTTAACTCAATCCCACATGCCAAGAGTATGAGCCAAAGTGTGCTACATTTCTTCTGGGCTCATCTGCAAATTGGCTCGGTACCCAGGGATTGTTCTTTGTGAATGTATGCAATACAGGAGAACTGACTGCCGTCAGAGTGAATCCGTTGATCACATACAAACTCTAACCTAAACAAAGTCCAGTTTTGATGTAGTTGACTTTCATTATCTAATGTTTCATTCACTGGACAACATATTAGAATGCATTGACAGTGGTAAAGGGAGGAAGGGCATCAAAGCAGGATCACTTTAGGGTGAAAGTTGTGTGAGAAATCATCACTCCTGGGGTGTTCCTCTCCCACCAAGAGATGGGTGTGGCACTAGAATACTGGTCTGTGGTCTTTCTTGTTAAGTTGGGAAACACTTAGCATGTCAGGCTTGTAAAGTGTGAGGGTTAACTGGCAATACTGAAGAGGAAATTCAGAAAATTCTGCACAAATTGTTCTGATACTAAAAATCTATTTCACATCGAACTTATGAAGATCACAGCTTCATGATGTAATTGCAGCACTGTTGCCATCATTTCATATGCTGTAATGCATCAATTGCATAATACAAATGCCCTGCAGAATTGCCAATATTTAGGATAACCTTAGTTTCCTTCAGGCAGTCAAGATATACGATCTATAGTCTCATTTAGTGTCAGAAGTGCTTTTGATGTTTCAATAGGTCAAATAGCCATGCAAACAAAATTTTGCATAAGGTAGCTGCAGCTCTCCACATTATTCATGTACTCATGTACAGGCAAGCTGTACACTTTACGATTGAAAACATTGATATGTCAATGCGCTTCCATGCAATCACCATGCAAGCTCTCTTTTCTATAAATTCAGCGCCACCAGCAAAGCGGAAAAAAGGCAGTGGTGCTGGGAACTGCCCTGACGGTGAACACAGAAATGAAAGCAAAGGCAGTGATGAAATCAGCGGTGATTGTGCACGAGGGTGCGGAGAGCGACATGACTTGCACACATTATACATCAATACCATGGATGGAAAGAGGGAGCTGTTTATTGATACAGGTAAGACAAGTTCATCCAAATCATATCGACGTACTTCGTCATTCATTTCTGTATTCATTAAACTTTATGTGGGAATTGACGGTGTCAAAATGCAGTAATTAGGTGATCCGAGTATCCTCTCGGATCACCTTCTGTATCTGTACGGATTCTTTGTTCTTCTTCTTCTTCTTCTTCTTTCTTTATTTCTGGACAAAAGTTGTGTATCTACGTACTCAGAAAGTACTCAGAGTATCAACTTCAAACTCATACCATATATGTATCATGTCCCAAAGACGACAAATTTTATAAAATCATAGTGATCAGTCGACCGTGACGTCACTATGACGTCATTATATGAAAACACATTCTCATTCATATCTCATTAATGGAATGGAATTTTTCAATGAAATTTACGTCACATATATTTCAAGTTATGCGGATTCTACTCATATTCTCAAAATTCATATTTTCTTTTAAAACGTGCGCGTACGCGCGCGTTGAAATATTTGTATGCTCAAATCGAGCTCAAATTTTTTTTGCACACGTTTCAGACCATTTGGAGCATTTTTTGAAAAATTGAAAAAAATGGACGGACGCGTACGCGCGCGCGCATATACGCACGCACAGCTCATACACAATAGAAATTTCCCGTTTTTTCATACTTATCGGATGCCTGAAATGTCAAGGAATATTTCTACCAAGTTTCAAGTCAATCCGACTCAATATGACGTCACACGGGCCCGTCAAAGTTGAAATTCCGCGCGCGCGTCAATGGCGATATACAGTCCAACAATGCCAAAAAACAGCCAATTTTGAATGCGATTTTACTCATCAGGATGGACGGTGACCACCCATTTTCTTTACATATTCTGAAAGCTGATGAGTTGTACATGTCATTTCATGGGTTGGCGATCCTGGAAAAACGATTAAAAGATATCAAATTTCTTAATAAAGTAAAAAAAGTAAATTTTCAAAATGACGTCATCAAATTTTAAGTTCACTCAAGCGTATCACACTTATTCTTTTGTTGATTTTCGTCCAAATTTCAATATGTTGTAGCTTATTAAATGTTCTTTCAGTCATATAATAACAACATTTTGATTGGATGACGGCATCACCTCGTAAAAAGGGATTAAAAGTAACATTGTCAAATTTTACCAGTTTACGTGTAATCTCTATGGGAGTGCAATTTTTATGGAAATGAAAATTGACATGACTATTTTTATCGAGCACTAGCTCACTTATGCTTCGGTGAATTTCTCTAAGATTTTAATATGTTGTAGCTGAGACTTTGGGCTATCGTAAGTGTGTCCTTCAATTTTTCATACGGTCCCGGGATCACGTCCAAAAACTTGGTTGAAATCAAAGCCTATCTTCGATGTATTTTCATATTTCTTTCTTTTTCAAACTTTCTTTGCAATAACTCAAGAAAAACATACTCTATCACCACCATATTTTGCACAAGTTTAGTTCATGTCACGTACATTATTTCATAAAATAACGACTACTTCATCAGACGCCATCTTGGGTATGTAAATTAGGGTCAAAGGTCATAAATTTTTCATCCTGTATCTTGGTGAATACATGTTCTATCTTCCCCATATTTTGCACACGTAAAGACCGTGTTACAAGGATCATTTCACAAAATAACCACTTTTTGCTCAGATGCTATCTTATCTGTGCAGATCGGGGTCAAAGGTCATAATGTACTTCTTTCTTTATCTTCGTTATGACGTGTTATCTCTATGGGAGGGAATTTTTCTAGATGTGAAAATTGACATGATTGTCTTTATCGAGCACTAGCTCACTTACCCTTCGGCGAATTTCTCCCAGATTTTAATATGTTGTAGCTGAGACTTTGCGCTATCGTACGTGTTCCCTTTGTTTTTCATTTGGTGTCGGGATCACGTCCAAAAACGTGGTTGAAATTAAGGGTTATCTTCGATGTATTTTCATATTTCTTTCTTTTTCCAATTTTCTTTGCAATAACTCAAGAAAAATAGCCCCTATCAACCCAATATTTTGCACATGTTTAGTTAATGTTACGTACATTATTTCATAAAATAACAACTACTTGATCAGACACCATCTTGGGTATGTAAATTAGGATCAAAGGTCATAAATGTTTCATCCTGTATCTTGGTGAATACATGTCTTATCTTTCCCATATTTTGCGCACGCAAAGACCATGTTACAAGAATCATTTCACAAAATAACCACTTTTTGCTCAAATGCCATCTTGGGGGTGCAAAGTGGGGTCAAAGGTCAAATATACTTCATTCTGCATCTTTGATAGTGTATACGAAATTCGGTACCCAAGATGGCAGGTCTGACTCCCTTTTCAAAATGAGAATCCAAACATCACACGACCAATGTCCCTAATCTCAGGTGAAAACTCGAATCATTGATTTAAAAAAAAATCGGATCACCTAATTTGTCAGTCTTGACAAATTCCGAGTCTAGTTGATTATTGCAGTCTCACTAGGTAAAAGTATGACGGATAAGTTTGTTGACAATGCAGTAAATGCTTTATAGCCTCTGAAGAACTTGGTTGTTGTTACAGAGATTGTGATGTGAGGAAGTAAAAACTTTTCATTGTACCTGCTACATTGCTTCTTTCATTAAAGGAGACCTCCAGATGATTTTTAAGATTTTTACACTTGAACAACTAGAAATTAGTTATACTGAGGACAGAGTTTCAGAATTTATGATGATTGGGATGAAGAATAAGAATATTTTCAAAATTTTGAACAAATTGCAATGAACAAGGATGATGACATGGCAGAGTCACCATAAGAATGCATGAGTTGGGGCTCAAGGAAGCGGAACAGAAGAAGAAGGCATGCATAGACCCTACACTGGTGAACTCGCAAGCAAGAGGTATTGTAATGGATTACACTGCTACATTTCTGAAATATGTGAACCTCCTATGTCATCATCCTTGTTCAGTGTAATTTCTTTAAGGTTTTTCAAAATATTGTTTCTCTGCTCAAGAACCACAATAAATTCCACAAATCTACACATGGAGGTGTCGATTTATGTACTACATTATGTGAAATTATGAAAATTGTCTGGAATGTCCCTTTAAGATCTACAGTACTTATAAGTTCAGGGTTGGATATTTCATGCATCAAGCAGTTTGGATTAGGATCCTTGCATTACTTTAAATATGTTTCATATATTGCATAGGTGTATATATGTATTCTTTTGTGTATGTAGGTGTGTATGACTGTATGTATGTAGATACTTGTACTAGTATTTATACTGAAGGTACTTGAGACTAATGAAAACACATTGATTTCAACATGTTTGATTTGTTGTTTAATAATGATAATGATAATGATTAACAGTGCCTGTATAGCGCAAATACATAGTGCATATCAGTAATATGTCCCTAAGTGCTCGCAAAGATACATTTTAAATGGTTTTAGGAGAGAAAATCTTCACCGACATGTCACATTGATCTAGATAACTATTGAAGCAGAGGCAAATTAAGTGAATGATGTTTACATATCTATCCCCTGTTTGCTGTGTGCTCACTTTCCATGGCTTGATGTAACCATAATGATGCGTAAACTGAGAACAGGGCAAAAGACTAGACTTGTTAATGTTTGACCAACTTGCACTCTCTATCCCTCCAGCTGTGTACACTCGCAACCGCAATTTCCGCCTCTTCAAGTGTGTGAAGCTTGGCAAGAAGAACCCATTGCTCGTTGCCCCTGACAACAAGTATGTGGTGAGGATGACAGCAAAGGAGAAGAGTGGAACACACAGAGGAGACCAGTTTCAATTCTTCCTTGACTCAGTCATCACCAATGTGAAGTGAGTTGAGAAATCGTAAATATACTGTGGCTATGGATGTGAAGAAATTCTGTCGAATTTGAATATTTTGATTTTATATTTCAAGTAGCCAGAAAGCAGCAGCTACAAATCATCTGAGTGTTGTTCTTTGTTTTGTATTCCTTTTTATTTAGAACAGTCACTAGGGGGTGTTTGTAACAGCTGATTGCTTGTTTTGTGTTTTTTTTTTTTTCTTAAAAAACCTTTCACCTCATTTGTGAGGTTGTGTTTGGGGTGGGGGACATTTTCTTCTTTTAGCTCCTTTTAATTACTCAAAATGGTTTTTAAATTCAAACTCATTCAAAGTTTTATGCATAGAACATATCACAAATGAATTACAGTCATTTTCTTCTCCCACTTTTCAAAAACAATAAGACTTAGAGTCGGTGCATTCAAACAAAACTTGAGATCACATAAAAAACATAGTGTGATAACAGAATGGAAGGACATGTTGATTTAGAGCTATGCAGAATAGAGGAATAAGCAGTGATTTGACTGAATTACGATAAGAGTATCTTGGTGGGATCGGAATGCAAAATGCTGTCATTAAATAAACCGATAGCTAGAAGAGACAACAGCCTGAATACAAATGTGCCCCATTTCCCACTTTTAATAGAACTTATGATAAGATGTGTATGAAGTCAGCTGTGCTATCTGAGAGAAGGCATATGGAAGGAAAAAAAAAAAAGAGCAAGATTGTGAGTGATTTCCACAACAAGCAAGCTCTTGGCAACTATGAGCTGATGGAGATAAAGTTAATGTAGCTTCATTTGTCGTGAAATGGTGAGTAAGAGTGGCTCAGTTTAGGTTTGGAAATGGGGCAGATGTGCATTTAAGATTTCCTGTAAAGTTTTATGTTGCTTTGTGGTGCCTTGCAACCCGGCCAGGTTCACAGTGGACACCAAAATCCTGACATGTGCTGGGAGCAAGAAGAAGCCCAGCCACTCGGGGAGTAGGAGACTGACAGAAATGGAGGAGGTGGCCGATGGTGATAAATCAGGTCGGTTGTTACAAATCAAATATGTTCCAGAAAGAAATTCTAACATTCAGTTTGATGTCCCAAATGTTACGGTGCATGATGAGAAACTATGAAAGGTGCTATTAAGGATGTGCACTATAAAGTCAATTTCTTTTAGAAGTACTTACTTTTTCAAACTGTTATTCATATATGATCGTTTTTGTTATTAAGTATGTGTTTTGGAAGAACTAACATGAGAAAGACAAAAGTGATAGTATGCTTGCAATTTGTATTCATAATATTGCTATCTTTCCAATTACTGAAAAAGTGGATATTTTCACGTGACTAATTTTTCACGCTCGGCCCGGTAAGAAGAGTTTCGTGTGTTTTAAATTCCGCTGAATCAAGACAGTAAATATGGGAAAATATGGCAAGCAAAAATATTTGCGTGCTTTCATTTTCGTGCTTGTTTCTGGTTGCGTGAAAAGCACGAAAATTTCCACTTTTACAGTAAATGTTGATTAGGCAATACCTTGGTGGAGTGAGGATAGAAACCTTTCCACTTTTACAGTAAATGTTGATTTGGCAATACCTTGGTGGAGTGAGGATAGAAGCCTTTCCACTTTTTTTTTTCTCTGTTTGAATCAATTTGTATTCTGTTTGCTTTTGTTTTAGTCATTTTGCTGCTGATTTTGAAATACATTGCAAAATGATATTCAGTTTCAGTTTCAGTTTCAGTGTAGTTTATTTCCACAAGTTCAGGTAAAAACATATAAATATACAATCAATCAGTTCTAACACATATATATACAAACCAAAAATTATACTTCGTAATTCCGTCAGGGATTACGTTGACAAGAGAGAGACCCGCTGACGCATGCGCAGATTCCCCAATTCGTTGACGGCGCATTTGCACTGAAGCACGGCTTCGGATGCCCGTTTTTTCCCCTGAAAATATCGGCGCGATCCTCAAGAATAGGTTAGCGCTTTAGTGGAATTTTGAAACTTAAAGTCTCTCAGTCGAAGTGTGAGTCACTTTAGAGACTATTTTTCACGTTCTGTTATCAAAAAATTAATGATCGGTATGGAGGCGAGCACGGCTGCCTCTCCCAAAACCCCAGCGGCGCCCGCTAAAGCTGGCCCGCTGGTTCCGGGCACCGGCAAGGTCGGTATCCCGGTAGAAAAACACGCAAGCGGCAAGGCCGCAGTAGCTATCAGTAACACCGCGAAGAAGACGATCGCTTCGTCGGTCAGTAATACGAAGGTGAAGAAAGGTACTGCCAAAACCGTAACGGGATCTTCACAGCAAAAAACTTCTGCTCATGTGACTGAATTCGCCGAAAGGCTTGACAAGATGGAAAGTTTGCTTTCCAAAGTGATCGAAGCTCTCCCACAAGCGACCGCTACTTCATCGCGTTCGCCGGCCAACATGGCGACCGCCACGGGCAGTGGCGAGCAAGATTTGAGTACCCGGGGTGCATACTATCCAACCGCGCCACACGCGGACATGAACTTGCCGGATAACTCGCCCACTGGGCAACTGGATATGTACATGATAGATCATGACGATGATACTGCGTCCGGATTCGACCACGCAGAGCAGATCCCGCAGTCCCAAGTGGAACAGTTTGAGATCCCCACCATAGCAGCTAAATTCGCGATGCCCACTGACATTGGGGATCCAATAGACGATGAAGTTGCAAAGTCGACTACCTATCTCATGACTCACCAACTGGAACTGAAAGTTCTGGAGGATGTGGTTGGAAAGTATCCCTCTCCTAACAATTGTCAGCTCAGCGATGTGCCCAAAGTGAATCCGCCTATCTGGGATTTTCTGCCACCAGCGACCAAGAGTCGGGATCTAAAGCTACAACGGGTGCAAAAATCACTTACAAAGGGATTAAATGCGTTCACAAGATCGCTCTCAGCAGGTCGCATGTCTGATACGCAGCAAGATGCCCTCGCTCTGATTTGCAACGCGAATTTCGAGCTCAACTGTCTCCGTAAGGAGCTGATCAAACCAGACATTAACTCCAGATTTGCACATTTGTGTAAGCCTTCCCTCCCTGCTACCCGCCTACTGTTTGGAGACGATCTAGGAAAGCAAGTCAAGGACTTAAAAGATCAACAACTAGCGGCAGCTGGAGTCATGAAGTCGCAAGGGAGGGCGAGACCAATCGCGGCGTATCAGCGCTCGCTCAGTAGGCCGTACCCACAGAGAGGACGCGGTTTCCAGCATGCTGCATATAACAGACCGGTGGCTGGATCTACTGCTGGACCTTTTTTAGGCCAGAATTACAACAGGAGGGGCAGGCAGCCACCTCACACACAAACGCTGAGCTCATCGAGCCAGGCAACTCAACAGACAGCCCAGCGAGGTGGGCACTCCCAACGGAGGAAGTAGGAGCTGATACCGCCGAAACGGTGAGTAATCTCTGCTTACCTAATCACACTAGACTTGGCACTAGATCTAGTAGTACATTGAAACATGATAGGCCTATTGGAGGTCGACTGAGGCTATTTAGAAATAACTGGAGGACAGTGACACATGATCAATTCATTCTGAACTCAATTTCTGGCATGAAATTGGAATTTAAGGAGGGAAAATTTCCCCCTACAAGCACAAGAAATCCTCACTCCTTTCGGAGAAATTCAATTGACAATGCTCGTGTGCACGAAGAAATCAGAAATCTGCAGACAAAAAATGTTATTGAGCAATGCAGTCATGTGGAAGGAGAGTTCATCTCCAATGTATTCCCACGCCCCAAAAAGAATGGGGGTAGACGGTTAATTCTGGACTTGTCAGAGTTAAACAAGTACCTTGTGTATCGTCATTTCAAGATGGACAATATTCACAAGGTACTGGAATTGATATCTCCAAACAATTTCTTGGCCTCAGTCGACCTTCGAGATGCCTACTATTCAGTCCCAGTACATGATGGAGACAGAAAATTCCTACGTTTCACTTTCAGTGACCAGTGTTGGCAATTCAAAGCAATGCCAAATGGGCTTAGCTCAGCCCCCCGTTTGTTCACTAAAATACTGAAACCAGTGTTTGCAACACTGAGAAGATCGGGCCACATCGTTATTGGATATCTTGACGATACCATACTGATCAGTGAAAGTGAAGCGAAACTGAAGGAATCCATAGCTACAACAGTAAGCCTTCTCACACATCTTGGGTTTGTGGTGCACCGAGAAAAATCAGTGCTCTATCCGACCAGGAAAATAAAATTTCTTGGTTTTATGCTTGACACTGTAGAAATGTCTATCAGCCTGCCAGAAGAAAAAATGACAGAAATCAGAGATCTGTGCGCTAACTTGCTACATATGAATAGACCTTCAATTAGGCAAGTAGCACGAGTGATCGGAAAGATTGTAGCAAGCTTTCCGGCAGTACAGTATGGTCCATTGTTCTATCGTGAACTGGAAAAGGACAAAATTCAAGCTCTGAAGGCAAAGAAAGGTCATTTCGATAGAAAAATGGAACTATCCACCGAAGCAAAGCAGGAGCTTCAGTGGTGGGTAGAGAACATTCACACTGCCTTTGCACCAATCCAAAGAAAGAAAGCAGATCTAGAATTGCGCTCAGATGCCAGTGGGGCAGGATGGGGTGCCACAAACCTCCACAGTAGTACTGGGGGAAGATGGAGTGAGAAGGAACTACATAATGCAAAGCATAGTGGCATCAATTATCTTGAATTAGTTGCGGCTGGGCATGGTCTCAAGTCGTACTGCAAAGAACTAAGAGATGTGCATGTTTTGCTGCGTGTAGACAACACTACAGCTGTAGCATACCTAAACAACATGGGAGGCGTTAAGTCCCCTAACTGTAATGATGCCGCAAAAGAAATTTGGAAATGGTGCATACATAAGCACATTTGGATCACTGCGTCCCACATTCCTGGAAAATTAAATGTAGAAGCGGACCACAGGTCAAGACAGTTTAATGATGGGTCTGAATGGATGCTAAATCCAGCGAAATTCCAGGAAATTGCCAATCACTATGGTACCCCAGAAATCGACTTGTTTGCATCAAGGCTAAATAAACAAGTAGAAAGATATGTGGCATGGCAGCCAGACCCAGAGGCAGAAAGTGTAGATGCCTTCACACTCGATTGGGGTCCATTGGATTTCTATGCCTTCCCTCCCTTTTGTCTTATCTCAAGATGCCTACAAAAAATTAGGCAGGACAAAGCAAAAGGCATCGTAGTGGTACCAAACTGGCCCAACCAACCATGGTTCCCTGTATTAATGTCCCTGACCACTGAAAGACCAATGTTATTAAGGCATAGTGCAGAGTTGCTTACGCTCCCGGGAACGGGAGAACCTCATCCCCTGCATGACAGACTTGATCTGCTCTGTTTCAGGTGCTGCGAAAACCCCTAAGCAGAGGTGGACTGAATTCAAGAACAGTTGACATCATCGCAGCATCGTGGCGAAAATCTACAAAAAAGCAGTATGGGGTTTACATCAGGAAATGGAAGTCCTTTTGTACAAAGCGTAGTTTGAACTATCTGACAGCACAAGCAAAGGACGTGCTGGAATTTTTAAGTGTTCTTTTTTATGATGAAAGTTGTAGTTACAGTGTTATCAACAGTGCACGTAGTGCACTTTCTTCGTTTTTGATATTGGAGGATAATTGTCCTGTTGGAAAACATCCACTCATTTCGCGTTTCGTTAAAGGTGTTTTTCATCTTCGCCCACCGTTACCCAGATATCGTGAGATTTGGGATGTGAACATAGTGTTTAATAAACTTCGTAGGTGGGCACCTGCAAAGACACTTTCTTTGAAAGTGTTGACCTGGAAACTGTGCACATTAATGGCCTTAGTTTCTGCGCAGAGAGTACAGTCGTTGCACAGTCTGCACCTCGACCACATGCCGCTAAAAACCAGCGGTGCGCAATTTGTTTTCAAGGACCTCTTAAAGCACAGCAGGCCAGGAAACGCTAACCTCAATTTGTCGATGAGGGCCTTCCCACCAGACAGACAACTGTGTGTGGTGAACTACCTGCAGCACTACATCAAGCGAACAAGCACATTACGAGGCAAGGAGCGCTACCTGTTCATTAGCTTCAAGAAGCCTCATCATCGCGTGACATCACAAACCATAGCCAGGTGGATCAAGAGCACGCTTTCAGCTGCAGGGATAAATACTCAGGTTTACGCAGCCCACTCTACCCGAGCAGCTACGACATCAGCCGCAAGGTGTGCGGATTTGCCCATCAGTCAAATTCTGGCACAAGCAGGCTGGGCTGGGGAAAGGACATTTAGAAATTTCTACAACAAACCACTGGAAACGAGGAGAAGTTATGCTGCAGCTGTGATCCTGAGCAAAAGCAATCCACAGCTGAACCACCAGAATTAATGGCAGCCAGCCCCACATTGACTACAGGGCCATTTAATGCAGGTAAATACCTACTGCATAGATAAGCCATTAATTTACGTAGGCCGTTCATGGCTAACGGCTTTAAAATCTCTTGTCAACGTAATCCCTGACGGAATTACGAAGTATAATTGATAGATTAAACGAGAACTTACCTGTTTGTAGTTTGATCTCAATTATATGAGTAATATTACGGAAGGGATTACGTCCCTCCCTTCCCTCCCTGTGTATTCAAACTACAGTGGAAAGTTCTCGTTGATCTATGTTCTCGTTAGCCATGACCGGTTTTTCTACGAATATTGGGGAATCTGCGCATGCGTCAGCGGGTCTCTCTCTTGTCAACGTAATCCCTTCCGTAATATTACTCATATAATTGAGATCAAACTACAAACAGGTAAGTTCTCGTTTAATCTATCAATTATTTTGGATACACATCATCACAGTTAAAAGTTAAAAAGTGTGTGTTCAAGATTGACACAACAATTAAAATAAATGGTGGAGGAAATCAGCAGTAGGCCATTGGCCTTTCGAGGCTGATCCCATGAGCAAATATACAATATTAAAACTGTACAGTATGTCCCCAAAAAAATTACAACGGGGCCCTCTGCAATGATATCTTTAAAAATAGTGAATCAATCGAAATACAAATTCAGGGTATGAAACTATAACTCATTGCCCACATCTTACAGAAAACCCCATTCGATTTGCTTCAGTGGTCAAAGAGAAATACAGAATTTTGTAGAGGATGTCGGGAATCTCTTCTGTCCAAGTTCTGTCTATTGTTCACACACAAGATCATCGAAATGCTAAACTCGGAAGAAATCTGATTCATGACATGCTTTACAACAATCCACATTTCTCTGTGACCGCTTAACCAAATCGAATGGGGATTTTCTGGAGCCGATGGCCTTTTTCACAGTATGAAATATTTGAGAAATGCCACCAGCAGTCAATGAATACAGTGTAGTCAAGAACTTTTGCGTGGATTTTAATTTCGCGAACCTTGGCTCTCGCGAAATTAAATGCATGCAAATTAGATGCATTCTTTGTTTTACATTACTGTAAAACTGGATATTTTTGCACGAGTAATTATTCGTACTCTGACGGGTAAGATGAGTGGCGCATATTTTTGATTCCATGGAAATGGGACAATAACCACTGGATCGTATGGTATACAAAAATATTTGGGTGCTTTAATTTTCGCGCTAGCTTGTGGTTGCGTGAAATCTGTGAAAATTTCCACACCGCAAAAATTTCCACTTTTACAGTACCCCTCTATTCCTTTGTAAGTGCTGCACACCTAAAAGCTTGAAGGAAATATGGACACTATAATGTGTCACTTTTACCTTGAAGGGACATTCCAGATGATTTTCATAATTTCACATCATGTAGTACATAAATCAACAACTCCATGTATTGATTTGTGGAATTTATTGAGCAAAGAATCAATGTACTTTGAAAAACCTTAAACAAATCACACTGAACAAGGATGATGACATAGGAGGTTCACAAATTTCAGAAATATAGCAGTGTAATTCCATTAAAATACCACTTGCGAGTTCACCTGTGTGCAATCTATGCATGCCTTCTTCTTTTGTTCTACTTCCTTGAGCCCCAACTCGTGCATTATTATGGTGACTCTGCCATGTCATCATCCTTGTTCATGGCTATTTGTTCTAAATTTTGAAAATATTCTTACTCTTCATCCCAATTATCACAAATTCTGAAACTCTGTCCTCAGTACAACTAATTTATAGTTGTTCAAATGTAAAAATCTGAAAATCACCCGGAGGTCTCCTTTAAGGCCTCCTCTTGTTGAGGTAATTTCACATTCACAGACAAAACAAAACAAAAACAAAACAAAACAAGACAAAACTTATGTGTGACATGAGAGAACAGTAAACAAGAACATAGAAAGGATGTGAAATTCGATCTGTGCCCTATCACTATAGATACAGTCTACAGGTGTTATTAATTTGAAAGGAAAGTTAAGTTAACCTATCAACTTTAATATCAATTATCAGCTGATGATTCTTTGGCAAAACGCTATAATCGATAAGTACCAAAAAGATCACAAATTGAGGAGACCAAAGAAGAATATTAAGGAATATAAACAAGTTCCCCAGGCACTCATCATTCGGCTTATCGTGTGATGCCTGAAGATGGTATGCCTTATCTGTCATAATTACCATGTGTCTATCTCGCCTATCTCTAACTCCCCTGTGTTCAGATGAGACAGAAATTCTTGAGGGTTATCACTCCTCGCCCCTGCCTGATATCGATTCCTTCGTGAGGAGGCACTGCATCTCTCGGGGAGGTGTGGTTGGCGAGATACGGCGGTGGACATACTTTTCTCAGGCCCACCTGCTTCTCTTCGACATCTCCAAAAATAGGTGGTGTGAGAATGTTGGCCGGCAACACCGTAGCAACAACATCATGTGAGCACTCTGCCAGTTAATGATCTAGCCAAGGATTTACTATAACATCAAATCCAACAAATTGTATTTCTTTTCCTGATAATTGTTATTATGCATTGCTTGTATTTTCATCCAGTAGAAATCTTCTCTTTCATACGAGCCCTATTTGTTTTAGCCACATATACCATTTTATCAGTTATAGAATTATCAAAAGCCTATTAGTTGCTGAAGTTATCACTGTTCCTTAAATTGGCAACGGAGATTTGAAGATTAGAGTAAATGATTCCTTCTGAAATTGTGTATTTTTCATGTTTCTGTGCAGATTTAAGAAATTTAATCAATTCCATCTAATCTTTCTCCAATAAAGGAAATAAAGCGAAATTCAGAGTTGCTACTTTAATGCAACTTTATTATTCAACTCCAATGAATACAAGTCGGAGGCACTAGTACAGTTTATTTTGCTGAATTACAGAGATGTGTATTTATACTCATACATTCAATTCAGAAAAACGATGAAACTTTTGTACTTTATGAAAAATCATGATTAGCATTATCATATTTGCCTGTTGCACAAACATTACCAGTAAATTTTACAAACACATGGGCCCGAATTCACGAAGGTGGTACAAATGAAACCATGGTTTAAACCATGGACAAAATCTATGGAGCGCCAAGTGTCGCATGGAATATTTCGTTACGAAATCAGTCATTTCGTCAATGAAATGATGATTTTGTAACGAAATGACAACGTTTGGTAATGAAATGAACACTTCGTCCACGAAATGATAATTTCGTTAACGAAACGGTCATTTTGTCGACGAAATGACCAATTTCGTAACGAAATATTCCGTGCGACACTTGGCACTCCACAGTTTTTGTCCATGGTTTAAACCATGGTTTCATTTGTACCACCTTCGTGAATTCGGGCCATGGTGTTGACAATACAAAGCTGTTGAGATGATCAATGTCATTTTTACCCCCAGCCAAAAAGGCAATGTCACACTCAGCTAAGAAAACAAATGGGTGTCACTTAAAGCTAACCTTACCTTTGCTGTATCACAACAATGATTGTACTTGAAAACTCAATCATATGAATACTGGAGGTGATAAATAATTGTGACCCACGAGAAAATTTAATAGGTGACATTGTGAGTATCAATGTTTTTCCTTGTTTCCTTGATATTTTCTTGTGTTGAGGGTGTTCTAAACTTGGTGGTACAGTATGAAGGATAGACAATTATTTTCTTGGAATGACAAGGATTAAAGGTCAAGGTTAAAGGTTGCTGTTTATTTGATCAAAAGTTGGTAGATTTATAAGCATTGTTCCAAGTATATAGAGTAAAAACAGCCTGTGTGGTTTTAATTTTCAACATTTTACTGAACATAATTCAAAATTGACACCATATTGTAGAGGAGATTAAGCTCTACAACATGATACCAATAAGTCCATGCCACTCAAAATTGCAATAAAGCCCTTCTTGTTCTCAGCTGATGACTTGATGTCACATATTCTATTGAAGAACAGAAGGATTTTTTTTTCTCTCTAAAGCCTTTACTTAGATTTTGTACTCCCTCTCATTTTAAAGAAACGGTCAGATAAGTCCACATTGTCATCTCACTGGTGGACAACAGGTGGTAACAGTCAATGATAAGTGATCCACAACTACATTACCCTGATAAAGTTGCAAAATTAGTTAATTTGTCTGCAAAATTGGAATTTTATATTTGTACAGTTATCACAAGGGTGATATCTATCTAGCGTCCTGTCCAAGTGTTAGGTTGAAAAATGGTTATAAATGGAATGCCAGAAGGCAAAGCGTACTGCTCAGGTGAGCACTAGACCCTTGTGTCTCTTGTTTTATTTGTTGTTTTTTGACATGCAACATGAGAAAATATGTACGCTTATTACTTGAAAGTGTGGCTCCAGAACAGTAACAAAATATTAAAATTAGAAAATTAATGTTCAACATCTTTGACAGACTATTGTGGTGATGGGTCAAAAATACAGTTTGACTTGCACAGCACACTTTGAACATCTCCTTCTCCCTTCTATACTTAATTTTTCGTATTCATTTTCCTACGTCAGGATTGTAGTTGATCTGAGACATGGTGTGTACTACCAGAAATGTCATGACCCAGTCTGCAAGGAGCAGAACTTCAAGTCAGAAGAGAAGTCCGTTCCTCCGGAGTTCCTCCCGTCCTTCACAGAATGGGATGAGGAAGAACTGATGGCACTCGCTGATCAGGTGGAGCAGAGTTGCCATGGAAACGGTGCATTGCACAAGGAGAATTTGGGGAGTCAAAGAGTTTGGATGAGAGGTTCTTCCAATGGGGAACAAAACTGCTCCACCCAGAGACTTCCAGGAGGGGAAAATCTCGAGATTTTATCAGATACTGAGGGAAATGAGTCATTATGGGATGAAAGCATCACTGATGATGAACTCATGAGGAGCTTTTGTGAGTGATCATCTCTGTTTTTTCTTTCACACTTTCTTCCATCAAGGAAGACTAAATGAATGAAATAAGAGAAATGAGTGCAAGGTAAGATGGAAGACTTTTTTGTGCCCTCATCTCGTCATGAAATGCTCCAAGATATAAACAGTACTTTGCAAACCACTTTAGTGTTCCAGTCCAGGGTGCTATGTTATAAAACTCAACATTATTCTTTTATTAGTCAGTTGCTCATTATATGGACTTATTTATGTGTGTTTTGAGCAGCCAAGTAGAGACGTTATGTTTGCATGCATTCCCTGTTCCCTCAGTCCTCCCTCTAAGGTAACAGTCCTGCCAGGTGGCTGTTTTATTGTGCACATCACATTCAGCATGGTACATAAGCTTATACAGTTTGAATGATTCTCTGATGTAGATTTCAGTTTGTGTGTTTTTCATCTCTGCTATAGTTTAGAGCAAAGTGAGAAGGAAAAAAGTCCTAAGAACCAGCAAACAAATTGCCAAATACCCTGTATCAAAGAAGCAGGAATTAAATGCTCCTTGTAGGTGGGGGAGGGGGAGCTGAGATAGTTACATGACGTCTGTAGTTTATTTACAGTGGAATGCAAGTCATATGAACTCTACTGCTTCATTTACACTTACATAATAGATTTAAAATTCTGTACATAAGATATCACGCATTAAGGTGTCAATTACAGTGACATAGATAATGAAATGATGGTCTGACTCCTGAAGATCTTTAACATTTTATCAAATACATTATATGCTTCTTCCATCCAATGTGTTCATTCTTTTTTTTTTTTTTTTTTTGTGAGTCAAGCTATACCATGAATGGCTTCGTCATGCAGTTGGATAATTTTCACAGACATACTAATACTGTATGTCTAGTGCAACAAACCTTTGAAGTGATAGTGTGTTCTAGGTCTACAATACACCTATTGTCGGGAGACCTCCACTTACTACTGTATTCTGGAGACCTGCTTCATGATAGAAAGGCTTGCAATTGCATCAAGGTAGACCAATCCTTTTAACTTACAGAAAGTGTAATCATTGCAGCTGAGAATACTTATAATTGTAAATGAGAATAAATTGAAAATCATCAATGTTCTTAATTAAAGAGGCTGCAAGACTGAAAGTGCAATTTGGTGATGATCAAATAGGGATAAGATCTTATTGTGAGTTTGTACTTTAAGGCTTAAAGAATAGAAAGCCTTGTAGGTTAAATCCTTAGTCATTTATTTATTCATTTTTTTTTTTTGGTTTGACATAGTCTAATTCTAATTTACTTAATTAATTCTAATTAACTTAATTTTGCCAAAAGGGAATAAGCCAGACATTCAGTAATGGTACTACTCGTCAGAAAACAAAATGTCGCAGACCAAGTGATGGTAACTATTTGTAATATCTTGGCTTTATTTGGCTTTTGCATTGTGTTGCTATGGTAGTTAACATCGATAACTTATCAATAATTGTAAAGTTGTCATAGTCATATGCAATGGGGCCGTGCACTCCACATTCAATTATGAGTTAATTTCCCTTTACACAGCAAGCCATCTTATTTTCCATTGGATGTGCCTCACTCAGAGTCTACCATAAGAAAAATATTCCCTGGAATTCTGCCATTGCCTTTCACTAGTACATGTATTTCAAGATATCATGCTCACATCATGCCTTTTGCACTTGCTCTTTGCATTATTTTCAAAATTTGGATTGATGTTTGATGTTCTTTCATGTGTGTTAAGAATTATGAAAGTTATGAACTATATATTAAACCTGCTGCAATATTTCATTGGAAGATACTCTTTGTAAGATAGCAGTCATTTGAAAATAAAAGCGTCTTTAGTGTGTAGAGTAAAGTGTATATGTGACCGTGCACCTCAAAACGAACATAAAGTCGCACACACTGATTTTGCGTGAGGACTGAAAATAAGTGAAATGGGTCAACCTAGCCGAACTTGACTTTTTCATATTTTCTGAAAGAGCGGGTCTTCTTTTACGTTATGCTAAAATTTGGTATCATAAAACGGGCAGGAAAGTGTGTTTTTTTTAGCAGTTTATCTCGAACATTTTTGGTAGAATAGTATGATTAGATGTGTCTTTAGAATCCCTTTTTCATTTCTGAAAAACCTTGTCCACACTCTTCACTTTCAACTCTAATAACTTTTGAAAGGATAGTGCTACTGCTTTGAAAGTTGGCATTAATGAAGGACAGAATGTGTTAATGAGGCATGCTTAATATCAGTTTAATCTGATAATCCCTTCTTTGTTGTTACTCTGGTGGTTTACTTCCTGTTTTT
Source organism: Diadema setosum (assembly GCF_964275005.1). NCBI lineage: Eukaryota > Metazoa > Echinodermata > Echinoidea > Diadematoida > Diadematidae > Diadema > Diadema setosum. The sequence continues at coordinate 2,371,471 of NC_092689.1, read as the reverse complement.
TGTCCCATTCATAGCACAGCCAGCACGGTTTGGTAAAGATTAAGCGCTTGAATAGACACTGTACTTCAGAGCCTCTTTTCTCAGTTCACACTTTTCCTGAGTTTGTGCTTTCTTTCCAATATTTAGATAGGTTAGGAGAGTCCATTTGATTTGAGTTATACATCATTTTAAAGCTTAAAGTCTGCTCTTTCAGAATATGGTCTTAACTAAAAATTCATGTCTGGCGACTTTTTGTTTGTTTTGAGGTGCAGGGTCACATATGGAGTAGCCAAGAGTATGACAGTAAAAGGGAGACAGTGAGAGTGGCAGAAAGAGATGGGGGGGGGGTGGGAAAAGAGGGATAGAGAAGGGATGGTATGTCACAAGAGCAGATCACACAGATAAGATCTAGGGATAATAAATAGTTATCAAATAGGCCTATTTTTGTCTCCTTAGTAGTTCAAAATGTATGGTTTCAGACGTTGATATATATTTATATACACACACTTCAACTATGCACTTTGGTCTTGGTTTATTTCCCATTGGAATAAACTGGCACGATACTGTAAAATGAGGAATGTTCGCGTGCATTTTAATTTCCCGAATTTCGCGAAAGTCGACATTCGCGAAATTAAAATGCATGCGAAAGTTCTTGCCTATACAATAATACATTGGATGCCAGTGGCAAGTCGCGAAAATTTCATGCTGCAAGAAAGGCCGTCGGCTCCAATTTTTGAAATTTTCATGCCGCGAATATATCGTGTTTTACAGTAGATTACGTTTGGACTAGGCTCATTAAATGTATCTTCTTGTTTTGATGGCTGATCAACACTGGCAGGGATGTGCTCTTTAGAAGTGATTTAACTTATTGTGAGCCCAATTTTGATGAAATGTTTGTATTTTGAGTGATTTTTTTTTTGCTCTAGTGAGTAAAACCAACTTAGATATGTATGTATGTATGTATGCATATGTATGTATGTATGTATACATGCATGTATCGTATATATTCATAGACAGATATGTTGTGTACATATATTTTACATCTATAGGAGGAATATATAGGACGATATAAAGAAAAAATATATATATATATATACACACACAGATATGTATACATGTACTGGTTGTTGGTTGGTTAGGGTTGGTTGAGGTTTATTTAAGACTGCCATAAAAAGCAGATAACAGAAACAGATAGCATCACAAACAAGACATATATAAAAGCATTAGAATTACTACATCATTCATGAGAAACACAAGGAAAAAATGATTTGATAGTGTTGAGAGACAAGCAGGAAGACACAGCATTATATTTAATATATTTATATTTACTTCAATATATCATCATGAATCGTGTTATAAAAATATTGTTTGATAATCCATAATCATAACATCTTCGACATTCAGCAAAGTAATACAAGATTTTAAATGTCTGCACACACATGAATACACACACATGCACACACCCCTACACACAAACAGCCTGTCTATCAGAAATTAATTACATTGATGTACAAGGTATAGCTTGTATCTCCTTTGAAATAATCATAATGACTTGCTTCTTTGAATATCTGGAGAAATTCTGTTTCATATCTTAGGTCCATTTGACAAAAATTTATATATACATTTTTTTTTTTTTTTGGACAGCAAGGTTCTGACAAAAGAAACAGCATATATCTTAAAATTTCTCATATGTCTACAATTATTATAATCATAACTAAATGATGTCATAAACTTTCAGGAATCACATGATTGGAACATGACATAACTCCTCCAGAAAGCACGGAGAAGAGATTGATATTTGCCTTAGTACATCTCGTTAACGGGTCAATGTAATTTGTGATTAAAAGAAACGCAGGTTTGTTTAAATCCTTTACACCTTAATAAACACTATTCCTGTTGTTCTCCTCTGAGACTACACGAATCACCCTATAAAGTTTCCAGCTAGAGAGGGCAGCAGATTACTAAGAAGTTGAAAAAGAAATAACCTTAAAACGGGTTGTCTGAATTTTCTCGGATTTTAACTCTGGTGTTTCATATTTTCTGCAATCACGACTCCAAATAATTTGTGTTCCTGGAAATGTCTCCTTTAACCCTCTGCGTGCCACATTAAATTTCCTGTTCATAGGTCTGTGTGTGAAATTTGTGCACATTTGAATAATTGGCACAGGAAGTGTTAATGGGCAAATAGGAAGGCATTGGGATTGCTGTGAGAGAATTGTGACGTATTGTCTCCTCATCTAAATCATACTCCATGGTTACGTGTGGTATGTGTACTGCTTTGTGAAATCATGTGAAACTCGGACCATTAATTTTTTTTTTCTCCAACATTTATAATCTCATTCATACTATACTCGTTTTACTAGTTTACCTGAGTGAGGAAGTGGATTTCACTCTAACAGTAAGACATGGAAGGACCCGTGGTGGTTTGATTACAGGTAGTACTTCTCTCGCACTTTTGCGATACTGTATTCGTTCTTAATATTGATTATACTCAATGGATGCTGTCGATGATGTAACTTGACGGGCATGCACCACCCTCGCGCCGGCACCACCGGGGCCCAGACGAGAATATCTCGTCGTGCTGTCGAAGTTCAGAACATCCCAGACACGTTAAACCCGTTTTATAATTACAGCTTCTCGTTGTATCTGCAACTACCTCCTTTGAAAATGACACATTTAACTTTATAATTCCTTTTATAGAATTGAAATCCTGGCCCGTAAGACGAGCATTTTAGGGATTAGGTTTTCACGATAGCCCTGTAGGGGTAAGGATTAAAACTTTGTAATTTTGCGGACTAGTGAGTCGGAAAGACGCATTGTGTGATCCCTGTACCCCCTACCCGACCGCATATTGTCAACTTTTACCCCCCTCCCAGCAGCCTGAAAGAGGCGACCTAAGACGATCTAACGGTTCGCATAACCATTTACTCAGGATTTGCTTTCAACGCGCCGCGTGCACTGCAAGAGAGTTAATTGTAACAATTATCCAATGAAGACGTGACAATAGCAGGTAATGGGAGCAACGCGCTCATCAGATACAAGGAATTATTTCACAGGTGCATGGCTATGCTTTGCTATGTCTAGTTTCTAACTTTCACACCAATGCCTGTTGCGTTTGCTTTCATTTTCTTTTGCGCCTCCTTATAGTGGATGATCATTAGTGAAATTAATCCGACAGAATCTTCCTCTTTAGTATGCAATGCACCTAGGCCTTTGTAGCACACGGTATCGAGAAATTGCACGACTAACATATTATTCTGGCAGCCACAGTGACGGCAGGATCATGTTAATTCCACAAGGAGAGCAAAACCAACCGTTTTGAATTGATATAATGTCATACAAACTGATCATTAGCTTACGCAAAGTTTAAACGTTTGTCTCCTATCTGATGAAACTATGGACGTTGTTTTCACTGAACCATACACGATGACGTTATTCATCAACGCGTTTTGGAACTCCTGTAGCAGAGAGGGCAGTGTGTATCTTCATGGAGAACCCCCTCCCTTAAGTCATGGTTCATCGAACTAATCCAAACTTTGGCTCACAGCTTCCCAAAACACATTGGCGCTTTGCGGCACTAAAAAACATTCAGAGGTAGATTGCCCTGGACTCCTTACAAGGTTCATGCTGCGTATCGTAGCCATTGTATGAAACAGTAAAATTTGGATATAATTAATCATTATCATTATAACCACTCGTCATCGAATGGTACAGAAGAAAGGCTTTGGACTAACGCGCCAAAATTGCCAGTGGATAGAAAGTTTCGTTGTCATTTGGTGTGGATTTGACCACAACTTGTATTTACGAATCCAATTATTTACACATGTACCAGTCTTTAGAGAATGAGTGGACACGAACGCCGAGAAAGTTTCGGCCTTTCAGGCTGACCGCAAACACATTATGGTAAACAATTTTTACAGGTAAAAGCCAATATTATTGTTGTTTGCAAATCGCTGTGTGTGGTCTCGAATCAACATGGGCTCAGCGTAGCTTTCGGATGACAGCTCGCATGGGAATTAGGATATTCATCTCATATTGCAACTGTCGTGACTGTTATACCTAATAAATGCCAAAGATCTCTATATCTTGAGGCAAGTTGAGGCACCTTCTGTATCCAAGCAGCCAACTAACCAACCAACAAAACAAACAAATAAACAAACAAATATACATGGATCCAGAGAAACAAACAAATAACCCAGAAGCAAAAACGTGGAAATAATTTTTCACTGCCACGAAGGCTCGTAACGGGTTTGACTTTAACACTATAATCCAAGGTCGAAAAGTCGGCCAAATGTGAAAGGACCATTTAACCCCCTCAGCATCGCTAACTCAACATTCCACTGGCACCGTGTATTAACTGATTGTCTTTCGGAATGACCAGGGAGGTGGCTCCCTGGAATGACAGAGTTGGCGATAACGTGCACATTCTCTATAGAGTTATAAAGAGATGCTCTTGACAAATCAACTCAGTGAGACGGACCATGGAATGCAGCAATTCGAGAGCGATGGGAGCTAAGCAAGGGATTGGCGGAAGGTGATGATCATGATTATCGCAACCGGACACCCATGTACCACAGAACTAGGTGAATGCACACATTAAGATTACCTTACCATTAGTTACATATGATTTGCATGACGCATGCAACTAGGGTAATTCAACATTCATGTCTAAAACAAAATACGCGGAGACTTTTAATCAAAGCGAAATGTTCGACCAACAAATTAGACCCAAGTATATAATGATGTTTATTAGAATCATCATTCTGCAACAGTTCCCCAAGATGTGAATGAAGAGCTCTTGTGTAGACACGGCAAATGAAAAAGAAATCAATGTTTGACCCACATGTATGTGTATTGCAGTAAGGATGAAATGTTTTGGAGTTAGCCTACTCGCTACTGTATTGACGCCTTTGATGTGTCTGCTACATCATCATTATGACGTCATAACCTCGGCCGATTTCACCGAGAGCTATTCGCAAGGTGGCGGGAATGTTGGAATCGCATTGCGCTCGTTAAATCTCTCCTGAACGCCTGGTTGATAGATTCGACTTAACACTAAATTAGTCTTCATTTTAATCTCACATAAACATCTGCATACGCCTGTTCTACTTGCCTTTAGGTTCTTTGCCTTGTACAGAACTTTACATTTCGGTTGTACTTAGAGTCAGGGTATAGTTTGCCTGATGCTCTTGTGCTACCGAATGTCGTGGTTTGCTGCCGTACTGAATAATATTTTTAGATGAAAAAAGAAAAAGAAAAAGAAAGAAGAATCAATGAAACCAAGCGATTTTCACTCGACGCCCACACCTGACGCTAATAATACACTTAAAAGTCCTTTTCATTTTGCTCTCTGCTGAGAAGAATGTCCTCATTAGGGTACGGTCATGCTATTCAGGCGAATACCAGGTGTTGAGAGCAGATAGAAAACGAGGAGAAAGATTTACGTAAGCGTGCAACAACCGTTATTAGCTGGTTCCTTGTTTGACTAAAAGGCGCCGCGATAGTTGAAAATCCGCCAAAGTTACCGAAGCTTTACTATAGTCGCACGGGCAAATAAAGACACTTCGAACGTGTGGTTTTTTTTTTCTGTTGTTATTATTTCCTGAGTGTTTCTGTTTCGCTTCATGACCGGGACAAGCTGATCATTAAGTAGTCGATAATCTATTCACAAATAACAGCCCGGGTGTGAAGGCAGTTAAAAGGCTTGACAATGGTGTTAAGTGAGCGATACCGCAACACCGTGCCATGTGGTCCGATCAAAGATACCGCTCACAGCGTGTCCCTATCTAACATGAGATGATAATCAATTATTGGAATCTTCAGGAAGGATTGTTCTGCATTAGGCAGTTGATCAAAACTATTGTCATAACTGCAACCTAGATGGGGTTTACTACGGACAGTGAAATGGTCCAACAGCTTATGGTCAAGCTTTTCATTAGCTTGTAACTGTTAGTCAAGTACCCTCGAGAATATTGGCTGCAACCAATTTAAATACCCATTGACCTTAATCGAACGAAAGTTTTGGAGTTTGAGAAGAATCTAAGTGTTCAGGTGAATGGTCTACACAAATTCTTTCTTCTTCGATGATCTAATCATGGAGCTACTAGTAGCTCCATGATCTAATCATGCCCTATACGAATAATCTGAAGACCAACCACATAGGTGTTCGTGAGAATCCTCTGTGATCCTTATGAACCCCAATGATGAGTGCACTGCAGGACGCTTAAGGTAATTACAAGATTTATTTAGGGATATGCTCGAGAAGTAAATCGTAAAGCGATAAGTCATTACTATCTACTATACAAATTGCTGCTGCTTCTACTACTACACTACTACTTCCAATGTACTACGACATGTATTAATTGATAAAACTACTTCATAAAACTATAGGCCTACTTCATAGCTGTGCCCATACGCACGGTCATAATATGACCTATAACCGATCCTGATGTCGAGACGAGAAGAAAAAAAAATTTTGTTAAGTGATTGAGGAATTAGTAATGTAAAACCAGAAAAGAAGAGATGTTTATATGGATTGTATATATCGATTGTGAAAAAAATGTACCAGAGTGTATCAAAACATGTTCAACCGATGTAAAGTTTTGGTATCAGTGTTGCATCCAATGTTGAAAAGGACTATAAAATTGGTCCGGAGATTTTTGTATCAATTTATTTGTATATTATGTTCCCATTGATGAAGAATAAAATATTCTTTAAAAAAAAAAGAGACATCAGTCGTGTATCGATCACACCACAGTGACGGCAAAATAATGGTAAAATGTCGACGTCGATGCTGCTTGTACTTGTAATGACACCCCCCCCCCCCCCCCGAATAAAAACAAACCTAAGTGAAGCATACATTGTATAAGGCTCTGGTTGGAGTTGGAATGCCCCCATCAGACACCCATTATGCCCGCTCAAACACTACCATCACTACCGCTACCACCACTACCACCACCACCACCACCACCACCACCACCACAATCATAATGACTACCGCCACTCCCCTCGCTTCGATTGAAATGACATTCCGATTAAATCTTTTTCTATTTTCACCTGTAGCCTTCTCCCAGCGTTGAATTCAAAGAGCACGAGGATTAGAAGTCTAAATATATTTTCAGCTCCACCTGTTCTTTGTAAACGTTTCTCCCTATGTTACTTTCGCGGTCTCTTTAGTCCTATCTTACAGTGTATGTTTTTTTTTTTATGTGTGTGTGTTTTGTTTGTTTTTTTTACCTCGAAAACTCTAATTGGATCCCTACATTATCATTCAGAAGAAAGGATTCCTTTCGCTATGACATCGATGTGATCTTGTCGATGGATTTAACCGAGCTAACCGCACAACGATTTATACATACCATTGGTTCCTTCCGCATCCACTCTGTTCATAACCACATAATATCCTTTGTGTGTTTCTTTTCTAAAAAGATAAAATCAGGGATCTTTATTCTGCAAAGTTTAACAATTATTACCAGTCCTTTACATTATGAATAATAGCTAGTGTATGTAAATGCGACAGTTATTAGGTAATTCCTTATTTCATTTGCGGATTTGTATCATATTCCCTTTGTACCTTTTATTGATTTTTATGATGGAATTTTGAAATGGAAAAGAAAGAAACAACGATTATGTTATCATCATCATTATGATTGTTATAATAATTATTAGTAGCATACCTTTATCATTGTTATATGTTGTTATCATTGTTATTGGCATCTATTCCTTCTTTTACCTGTTCATTAACTTTTACCATTGTATGCAGTGTTTTTTCGGTTACAGCTCGTTATTCCGAAGGTTCGTTATTCCGAAGGTTCATTGTTCCGAATTTCATTTTCGGATTAACCAATCTACGGAGTAACGAACCTTCGGAATAACGCCACAAATTTTCGGATTAACGAACCCTTTTTCATTTTCGGATTAACGAACCTCTAGGTATAGGGAATTTGCGTGTTTCGGAATAACGAACCTTCGGAATAGCGAACCTTCGGAATAACGAACAGCACCCGTTTTTTCATCTGTATGTGGGGGACACATCCTATGAGTGGTGAGCATTCGATGGTCTGTACAAGGCGGGTTGAACTGTACACACGGTATTCATTACGCAATATATTTCTTTGATAATGTGCACGCGTGGCTTTATGACAATTATTCGAAACAATCTGCATTAAATATTTTAGATTCCAAACGCAATTATAAGTAGGGTTATTTTTAAGTGAAGAAATATGAAATTGATAAATATGTTAAATCTGAGGCTAAGGATTCCTGAGTTCAAAATGTTTATCTTGAGAGATCGTTTTAAAGGAAACTAACAAAATGATATAATTTTTAATACAAAAACAACATCAAAATGTAGAAAAAAATAATTGTTAAGTATAACTTGCATAAGTGCGCAACATCAATGATTTACGAACAAAATGATAAACATTGATTAACATTAATGATAAACATTGATCATTCTTAATGCTGTATCCTTTTGTAAAATGTCAAATGTTTAATGAATTGGTTAAATAAACTTGAACTTGAACTTGAAACTTCGTTGGTCAATGCACCTCAGCTGATAAGGTGTACATTAGACAAATTCATTTAAAGAATGGGAAGTTGTTATTCATCGCACACACGCACAATAGAATTGAAATTAAAGTTACTCGAAGCAATAGAATTTCGAGGTGTCGAAGGGAAATTAAAACCTCTTCAATCTCAGTAACGCCTTGTGATTCAAATGTCCAAAAATAACAAATGTTCCATTTTGTTGCCAAATAATGACTTTTTCTGAGTTACCGTTTTTTCAAAATAAAAATACATGTTTTATCGTAAATTATCATCAACAGAGATCTGTTTCCAAGTCCATTTTGTTTTGCTAACCAGATAATGTTTATGTGCAGTGACCCGGCCAGCCAGTGACAGATTCGATAATTACGACGGTTCCGGTCAAGTTATTTTGACGTACATCGTGGAGAAGTATTCTCGATGTTATTGCGTCACAAACGGTACAGGTTTTAGCGGTTAACTCAAAATAACCACAATATAATGTCCAACGTGGGATTGACAGTAAACGGAGGTACACGTGAAGTCATGTGTATTTCCGTGTACGTATGGGTGTGTTGCGCACGTTTTCATTTTCCCTTTCATGGGAGAGGCGCCGGTTTTTCGAGCATAGTCAGGACCCCGTGCTCGCCACTTTCATCTTTGTCCAGCTACGAGTTGGCAAGCTCCCGCGACAAAATAGCGCAGCCGACGTAGTCTGCGGTGGCTCAAGTACCTTGATCTGAGATTGATGAATTCCTGGCCAAGGGTTCTAGCCATATATACAGCGGGCTCACACAATGATGATATGCTTTTCTCACTTGTGGTCGCCTTAATGAGGTAGATCATTACAGCTTGTGCTTAATTTTGTGTGTGATGGGGGTGTGTGTGTGTATGCTCGCCAGCGCGACCGGAACTCAAACTGCTGACCGCTTGCACACTTTTCCCCAAACAACAAATTACAAATACACCAATTTTTAGTATGACGTCATCAGATCATCAATTTCTCGCAAATTAGAACGGAATTTTTCTTTTTTTCTAAAAATGTGTGTATTTCCATCATCCGCCTTAAAAAAAGTACACCTTCCCCATATAATCGTATGCATTTCCTGTGCTCTTTTTGTATTCCGTACTCATTATCGTAATCATGTTTAACATCGTTCGCTCTCGGCTTCCGGTTCAATATGGGTTGTTAGCCAAAATGGTGATCCGGGTTATCGCCCCCTTTTCCATTGCTAAATGACATCATCGTAATTGGTATCTTACCCAAGTGCATCCTCCGAGTTCATCAACTTTCGGCCAATAGATGCTTTCAAACGTAATAGCTCTCATTATACACAATCACGTCAGTTCAATCCAATCTTGTTGACATTTAGTTTAATAACCCTCGCTCTAAAAGTACGAAAATCGAATAATGTACTTCCTACCACGTTATGTGCGTGTGCATGGTGCATTTGTGTTAAGGTAGCCGGGTTTCTTCCAAACTTTGGTCTATTTTTTTTTCTTACCCAAAGTGGCATTTCGGTGATTCTGTGTCAAGATTCTACCCGTCCTAGTTCATGTTGTGTCTGCGTCATCGGTGAAAGATTGACTTTATTACAACCATCAATGGTAATTTCCTCATCTGCTCATTACTTTTAGTGTTGAGATTTTTCTGTGGCATTATTCCAAGACTGAAGAATTCAAAACACTCTCGTTTATATATGTATATATATATATATATATATATATATATATATATATATATATATATATATATATATATATATATATATAGAGAGTTATGTTAAAATGTTTTGAGGAGACCGCAAGACTTTGACCAACACTAGTAACCTAGATATTATTGAATTAAGTGTTGCAGTCTCTTTCTGTATGCCAACATCAACCTATGGAACCACTTTAGAGTTATGTTAAAATGTTTTGAGGAGACCGCAAGACTTTGACCAACACTTAACCTAGATATTATTGAATTAAGTGTTGCAGTCTCTTTCTGTATGCCAACATCAACCTATGGAACCACTTTCAATATTCATCGTCATAAGCATGCCGTTATCTTTGGGTTGAAATCGCAAGCATTTGAATTATTACAGATTTTGTTGTCATCGTCAATGCCATCACTTCGCTAATAATTTGAACCACACATTTGATTGAGAGCATAATTACTCTTATCATAATATATTTGCTTTGATGCAATAAAGTTTCTCAGTACAATTATTCACTCGGCCTGTTTAGTATTAATCTATGATTGTGATTGTTGTATTGGTTAAATTATTTACGATATTGTGATTCATTCTGTTTAAGATATTTTGTGATGTGCTTCCTAAAGTCAGCTGGAAAGGCCCGTATCAAGGGAATTATAGTAATTCCTGGTTGCTCTTTTCCCGCACTTCAACTTAAAGGAGACCTCCAGATGATATTCAGAGTTTTACATCTGAAAAACTAAGTTATATACTAAGTACAGAGTTTCAGGATTTATAATGATTGGGATGAAGAATAAGAATGTTTTAAAAACTTATAACAAATTGCAATGAACAAGGATGATGACATGGCCGCCTCATCATGAGAATGCATCGGGGCTCAAGTAAGCAGAATAAAAGAAGAAGGCATGCATAGATTATACACAGGTGAACTTGCAAGCTAGTGGTATTGTACTGGGAATTATACTGCTATATTTCTAGAAGTATGTGAGCCTCCTATGTCATCATCATTGTTCGGTGTAATTTGTCTAAGGTTTTTCAAAGTATTGTTTCTGCTGCTCAAGGACCACAATAAATTCCACAAATCTATACATGGAGCTGTCGATTCATGTACTACAGGATGTGAAATGAAAATCGTCTTGAATGCCCCTTTAAGGAATCACATCAGGGGAAGCCTGATTTCTCATATGCAGTTGTACTACATTTTTTTGTGGTTTTATTATTTTATTATCTTCTGGAATTGCTGAATAAGTGATAATAAAGACGACATATTTATGATAGCAATAATGATAATAATAATAATAATAATAATAATAATAATAATAATAATAATAATAATAATAATAATAATAATAATAATAATAATAATAATAATGATAATAATGATAAGAATAATAATAATAAAATGGTAAGAATTAGAATAAGAATGATAATGATAACTATCATCACCATCATAATGGTCATCATTTTCATATTTGTGTTCATACTGTTCAAATAAAAAAGCTGCGTCACGATTTGAGGGAATGAGCCTGTAAACAAGGTTTCGGCGCTTTTTGTGTTGTTGGTATAAAGTGTGGTGATACTAGCAAACAACATTTGACGTACACCTGTGATCAAACGATCACCCAATCATAATAAAGCGAGCGCTTTGTCTTACATGGCTAATAGCGCTTCAATTGGGAGAGTGACGTAACGCCTGGTTGACCACGAATGAGGATATTACGATGTTATAATTCAACCCGTTGTACATACACACCAAGAGACCGAGGATCCCAAACCAGTCAAATACTCTTTGCAGTGAAATGACAGCAAACCGACATGTCATCTCTTTTCCGATCTGTTCAATGAAAACATCCTCTTGTCAATTTGCGGTTTCGCGCTGAGAAGATTTCTCTTTGTTTATGTTATGTGACGCTTTTTTTGACGTACTTTCTGCGGCACTCCTGCGGTGTAAATTCTCTAATTTACTTCTAGCGATCCCGTTTCCGCACCACTTAAAAGTATTTCCTTACCTTTCGCATAACCAGGTATGATCACGACGAAATACAACAAACACCCGCAAAACAAGTCTATATATAATAGTGGAAAAAGATAGTGATAAATGTGTGTCCATTTTACTCATCCAATAAAGGAAATTGTATTATTTGTGAAATTGTTCATTGTTCGATTCCACGAGATAGATTCTAGTGATCAAAATCGCATTTTCAAAGAAATTCAATTTTCTGCACATATCATTTGCTATAGTATGTCACAGTTTCAACAAAGAGAAGTGATTCATTTCCACTCATATCTAAAAAAAAAAAAAAAAAGTTTGATATGAGTATACAAAATATCTGTTCATAATAATATAATGCAACATTGATCATGGGCAATCAAATGAAGCCAAATCCGACACTTAGTTTTGATTGAATCGGGTTTTCCCCCACATCTTTTGATCAAACCAGTCATACATGTATTACGAAAGATGGTAACATATTGCAAAACAAATCTTTCAATGACAGGCCACTCACAGCTGGTGCTTAGTAATAATAATAATAAAGCCTTCCTTCACGGTAAATTAAAAAGGGTATTTTCAAATTTGTGAATATTGCGAACAGCAGACAGAGCTGCATATGATTCTCCAACGCGGGACCAATGTGATTAAAACTTTATGTAGGCCTATAACATCTAACATGGCGACTCTCTCAATTCTTCGAAATAAAAATTGGCTGGGATCCCTCCTCGATCGCCTCATCTCATTTATTATTCGTTTCTTGTGAAGACACGCCCGATTCACCCCTTCAGTTTTTAATATGCCTTGCCTTATCTATCGTCAGCGACTACCGAATATTTTCAGTATTAGACAAAGATTATTAAAAGCTGCGGTTCACTGGTTCGACATGGTCCAATGTCAGCCCAGCACCGGAAAGCTCTGAATAAGGCCAGGCGGAATTTATCTACTGAAGGGATAACTACGCAGATGCACGTGCAGGGGAAATTTTGCAACAAATACATCCCAGCAATAAGTGTGCTCTGAGTAATGGTATTGATATTTTGTTATTTCATAGAACGTTTGTTTTGCTGTTTTCAACATCATATACGTCGGTCATTTTATTACGTCAGCTGCTTTCTTCGTGCGTCCGGGAGCAGACTTACAATGTCGAATCGTCCCTATTCAAGATGATTTTTCGCATGATAATACAATAACACGTTTTACCTGTTCATTCACACAGGTTCAGATGGAGCGATTAAGGTCGGTATCCATATCAATTTAGATAAAAGAAAAAAAAATCAACCCAACGAACAAACACCTCACTAATCGACAAGCAACAGTGAACAAACTGTGTGTAGGAGCTTATGTTCAAGCAGTGCCCCTTGGCAATGATCTCGATTTGCTCTGGATTTTGGTTCGTTTGCACGTAAAAGTACGTACGTTGTATCACATCATAAAAAAAAGTTCCTGTAAAGGAACAAAATGTCAACGGTTAATGTGATCTTGTTCGCTCTTGTCTGCCATTTTTTTTTTTATGTATACTGAAAAAAAAAAGGTAAACGGCTCTTGTAAAATAGGGATTAGAAAATCAATTTTCAATTCACAAAAATCAAAGCACAGGAATGATCAGCTGATAATAGAAACCTCACATGGAACTTTCCACTGGTGAATGTTGATTTCATATGCTGGAAGGGTGACAACATTGGGACAGAACCATTATACAGTACATACCCTTACAGATCACATCTCATTTTTGAAAGTGGAGGTTTTCGTTACACAAAAAAAAAAAAAAACCACAGTGAAAACTGACTCAATATCGATCTGTTTTGTATTCTTACGTGGGCATTTTTTTTTTTTTGTTGTTGACATTCGTAGCCTGTAATAGAATTGAAATAAAGGAAAATGAAAATATTCATTGTCATCACAAGTTTGTGTCAAATCATTCAATGCTGTCTTTCAAATCGAAATTCAGGCCTTACTTTTGAATTGAATTGAATTGAAATTGAAAATGGTTTATTGGTATCAACATCGTCGCAGCCAAAGGCCCAATTGTGATGGTTTACAGCAAATGATAAAAAAGAATACATCAAAATAGCTCAAAAGAGGAATACATGTACAAAAAGATGAACTACAGGCCTACACATAAATATCCATAACAAACTCAAATGAAGTGTACGACTTATTCTATGAAATATAAAACTTCAAAAGATCAGTATCTCTATGGTCCCTATATATAGCTTGTTTTTTGGTTCGACATGCCGCAGGTCTGTCGTGGATACATCAATAGATTTCAGTTTATCAGGTCATTATGTCAGCATACCATAACTGTTCACTATCTTTTTTGTCGTAATCTGTTTCGTTTGAAGCTTTTGATATTATATTTTTTTCTGCCACAATATTAATTGCTGCCCTCGCAGCCAAACACGCATCCGCACGGCCACCGCACAAACCACGTCAACATCCAAGTTTATTTCATCACATAGCGAAGATTTTACCGGATACTAGTATCCCATTCTTGGTCGATGACTTGACATACAGGTCTCATGTCACTCACTAACCCGTTCGTCGCTTTTCTGTTTATACTTGACGCCAAATGAGTGGTCATTTTATCGGGGGAAAATTGGTGTAGATTTAACCAGTGTCTCTCTCCAAAGTGCAAAGAGACGATTCACCCCTTTGAGAAAAGGGAAGAAGGGTAACATTACCACGACAAGATGAGATACCGATGTATAGTGTGAACGAAGTAATGTGTGGTATCACCGGTGTGTGGCTTGTTCGCTTGTGGGGCCGAACATTTCCACAGAGATGTGGGCGGAAAAAGGACGAAAGTGGTTGAACTTGAACGAGAGAGAGAAAAAAAAAATGAGACAGATGATTTAGTGCTCGCATTTAAAGAGAAAGGCTAATAATGCCTCACCTCTTAAACTCCTCCTTACTCTATAGGTAATATATTGATGCTATTTATTGTCTGGAACGGAACAGCGGAAGACACGTTTTAAAGTGGTGACTCGGTTGAACACGCAAATAAAAAAAATGAATGGAGACAGGAATGAATATGATATCATCCGTTATGACAGAACACTGGACAGTCGATACCGGATGATATAGGCTTCCGCCATTTAAGGTTACTGTGACATATTTTAGCACATTCATGACAAAAATAGAAATTTGATTGAAACGTTAGATAAACCTGTTTATTGTCTGTTTCTCTGTGTTTCTTATTACTTCCGATTCACATCATAAAATCAACGACGGGTACAGAAAATAATCATACTTCAAATAGATATGATTATAGATGAAACAGAAAATTGCCCGAATTTAGATTCATCAGTGGAATGTAGTTCCTCTCCTCAGCTCATATCTTGGTTCTGAATCATGCAATATTGATTATACACTATCAGTTTATATCTGTCTGTGAAGATTGTATTATGTTTTGATTCCTTGATATAACACGAAAATAAAAGAAGAAGAAAAAAGTTTTTAGACTTTCCAAAAAGTCACAATGATAATAATATTGTCTTATTTACCCAGGGTAGCCTCTTCAGTGTTGCCACTGCTCTATACTAGAGGGCCCTACTATTATTATTACCATATGCGTTGCCAGGTACCCATTTATACATCTGGGTCGAGAGGGACACAGTGGGTAAAACATCTTGTCCAAGGACGTAATCATTGGGCGGGATTCGAACTCGGGTCCTCCGATCGGGAGTCGGGAGTCTTATCTACCATGCTACAGATCCTTATCTCTACCACCCTGACAAAACATCATCATTGATGCCCTTTTATAAATTGATCAGTGTTGTCAAAAGCAGGATCATCATTATTGTATTATTTTTACCACCAGGAGGACACCACCAGGAGGACCTCTGAAATGACGGGATGGCACAGCCTAAACTATGGAAGTCATACAAACGAAAACGACTACATTTAGGAGGAAACAGGAGAAAGCCATTGTTAAAGTTATAACTCTCATTTTAGCAGAGGTCTTTTTTCTATATCTTAAGAGTCAATTCATTCGTGAAAAACATACATCCTGCTCGAGTATGTACGCCCATGATTTTTTATCATGGCTACTACTAAAACACTGATCAATTCAGTGCTTATTTACGTCGATGTAGGGCAATTTGTCAATCAGTTGCAATGAAAACATCTCGACGGAAGAACTTCATAAATTTGAATAACAAAGCAGTACCCGCTGCATGCTATAAGGATTAGAACCAACACTTGCTGTCGGGCGAAAGCTCGGTGGTCTAGTGGAGATGACGCCTGTCCGGTGATCAGGAGGTCGTGGGTTCGAATCCTGCTCGAGTATGTACGCCCATGATTTTTTTATCATGGCTACTACTAAAACACTGATCAATTCAGTGCTTATTTACGTCGATGTAGGGCAATTTGTCAATCAGTTGCAATGAAAACATACATTTGTCATTCAATTTGGGTGTGTCACGACTGAAAATCCTCACATTTTGTTATTATCTTCAAACAGTTGATGTGTCCCCCAAAGATGACACTATTGTCGGTTTCTCTTGTAACTTTGAACAGGAATGTATGATGAAGGGTAAAACTTTCTCTGAAGAAAAAAGCAATGGAACAAATTCACGCCGCACAAAACACGTTAAGAAAGGTGTTTTTGTATTTTTGAATGCCCATGTGTATGTGCATTTGGAGGGGGGGGGGGGGGTAAAGTTTAGACTTTACGCAATGATTGATGTTCCGTGATAGTGTTAGTGACATCTTGTTGTCATCACTTACACCATCGTTTAACATTGAATTAGGAGTTACAAACAAGCCCAGAAACGAACTTGGGCAAGACAAAGGCAAGATGACACATAAACATCATACATATACCGTGATCGACAGAAATGCTGAAACTCTCCGACAGCTGGGCTCTCACCGGAACGAAACGGAACGGGAAGTCGGTGGCTCGCGAGATCAGGTCGATCGGTAAAAGAGGCGGGCGGGATGGGGTTAGCTCGGACGCGTAAGTTTCTAAACCACAGTGAGTGGGTGGGTCGACCAGACGTCAGCAACCTTTTTCTCCCAACACTAACCCCCTCCTTTGACTCCCCTTCCTATTTTAACATTTTAAAACAGTGTTCCTGCCCGTGCCGTGACCAATTACCAGAGGACTTGGATTTGGTTCCGCGACGTCATCCGCTTGACCTTGAGCCAGGTAGATTGAGGTACACCAGAGGGGCTTCCTTGACATTATTTGCAAGGAGACTATTATACTTTCATTTCTCAATATCATGGATGTCTGAAATCTAGGGGTGTAGAGACTCCCCTGTCATATTTATACTGCGTTTAAAAACACATCTGAACATCACAAAATGAGAGCTCACTCACAAGAGAGAGGGAGGGAAGGGGTGTTAAAGAGGGAAGGGGGTTAAAGATGGAAGGGGGGTTAAAGAGGGAAGGGGGTTAAAGATGGAAGGGGGTTAAAGATGGAAGGGGGGTTAAAGAGGGAAGGGGGTTAAAGATGGAAGGGGGTTAAAGAGGGAAGGGGGTTAAAGATGGAAGGGGGTTAAAGATGGAAGGGGGTTAAAGATGGAAGGGGGGTTAAAGATGGAAGGGGGTTAAAGATGGAAGGGGGTTAAAGATGGAAGGGGGGTTAAAGAGGGAAGGGGGTTAAAGAGGGAAGGGGGTTAAAGAGGGAAGGGGGTTAAAGATGGAAGGGGGTTAAAGATGGAAGGGGGTTAAAGATGGAAGGGGGTTAAAGAGGGAAGGGGGTTAAAGATGGAAGGGGGGTTAAAGAGGGAAGGGGTTAAAAATGGAAGGGGGTTAAAGATGGAAGGGGGGTTAAAGAGGGAAGGGGGTTAAAGATGGAAAGGGGTTAAAGATGGAAGGGGGTTAAAGAGGGAAGAGGGTTAAAGATGGAAAGGGGGTTAAAGATGGAAGGGGGTTAAAGATGGAAGGGGGTTAAAGATGGAAGGGGGTTAAAGATGGAAGGGGGGTTAAAGATGGAAGGGGGTTAAAGATGGAAGGGGGTTAATGATGGAAGGGGGGTTAAAGATGGAAGGGGGTTAAAGATGGAAGGGTGTTAAAGATGGAAGGGGGTTAAAGAGGGAAGGGGGTTAAAGAGGGAAGGGGGTTAAAGATGGAAGGGGTGTTAAAGAGGGAAGGGGGTTAAAGATGGAAGGGGGTTAAAGATGGAAGGGGGTTAAAGATGGAAGGGGGTTAAAGATGGAAGGGGGGTTAAAGAGGGAAGGGGGTTAAAGAGGGAAGGGGGTTAAAGATGGAAGGGGGGTTAAAGAGTGGAAAGAGAGAGCAGACTGGAGCGAATGGGAGGAAAAGAAGGAAGAAGCGAGACAGGAGGAGGGAGAGGAAAGGAAGATGAACATGGTGTAGGTATATAGAAAGAAGATTGAAGATGATGAAGGCTGATGGAGAAAGAGAGAAAAGAATGAGAAAGGAGCAGATGAGTGAAGGGAGATATACAGAGAGTACGGGAGTGGGGGTTGGGCCAGAGTGAATTACACACACGGTTGAAATGACTTCCATTAGACTGTAAAGGAAGACATGCTTTCTCTTCAAGATAATTCAGTCCGTATCATTCCTTCTTGTCACGATTCCGCCAGATGATTTACCCATGATTCAACAATCACATCACGCTTGACAGTTTCTGTTTCTACATTTTTTTTTTTTGTTGCTTGCACACGTGACACGATGTAAAACGGTTCACGCTTTACAGCTACAAGTCTGTGCGTGATGTACGTGCGGCGAACTCACATAAATCATGAAGTGCGGAACATTCTTCTGTGATACGTATTTCGTTGGGCAATCCCGCTGATTTTATATCTGTAATGGAGTAGTTTCAAAGACACCGGAAGAGGTGCCCGACATTTTGCGGTATCCTTTTGTGACCATGCACATATACCATGAAGAAGTGTACAGTATAACATTATGATTGTGGAAGCAAGTTTTCGCCCTGCCGCCCTAAAAAACAAACAAACAAACAAACAAACAAACAATATATATATATATATATATATATATATATATATCTTCAAACCAAGTTTCACAAAAGAATGGCTAAAACGTATTTTTCTTACATCTGTGCAATGCCTATATATAAACACACACAGTCATGTCTATCAACTCAACTTGACCATACCTTGTCTTTGTATATTCTAGCGTACATTAAAGAACATATCCGCAGTTTAATGCAACATTCCTTATCTTCCCAGATCGTATTATTCTTATTCAATGCATTGAGAAGTGTAAAAAAATATATCACTGCAGTATATGCACTGAAGCAGAAGTTATGATGTGTTTCTCAGTCTGTGAGAAACGAATACAATCCCTTTTGAATGTGATCACATGAGGGTATAGTACTGAACATTACGAGTGCATGAGATGGTCGACCACTGACTGTACTGTCCATGCAGTAGTCTGAGCTCTTAATACCCATCTTGGCATCTCGGCGCCATTATTACGGAGGTACCGCCCCGTGCTTTGAACACGATCGTCAGCCCCGTGACGAAAACTTGCATGCTCGGCAACATGGTGCAATGACTCAAACGAAATGGACAATCACTCGAAAATCTCGAGATGTCATGGACTAGAGTCATGGGAGATACTAGTATGCAACGAATTGAACATTTTCCTCTGGATGAAGACAAGCGTGGTTGAGTTGCTCAGCCGTAGTTGGTATATTGAAGCAGGGAAGTGGGAAGAGACCCACCTCCCTGATTAAAGTTCGGATAACGCGAGGACGCACAAAGCATGAAGTACATGTACTAGGAATATGCCTCTGACGCTGAAGTTGTTGATGCAACAGTAACGCAGGTCCCCTGGTATCCAATTCTGGTCATGTGAAATCCCATTCCACAGTGATTCCACATCAAAAAACAAAAACAAAAAACAAACGAAAAAATAATTGCACTCTATGATAGGTAGTTTAGTCAAACAGTTCCAAAATATTGGTGAATATTATTTATGTCAACACAAGTTAGCTTGGAATTGGATGTATAGAATCGTAGACCCTTAACTGTTGCCGATGACCAAAAAAAAAAAAAAATGTTTTTTCTTTTTTTAACTCGCTTTTATGAAAAACTTTTTATTCAAGACTGACCGTCCAGGTTAGTATCATCACTTTCAGGCATCACCATGGAAACGCGTCTTCAAAAGGGCATCTCTCACCTCCATGAGGCCAGACCTAAGGCCAACATCAACGATTTCTCCCTCACAATACGTCGTCTTCTATTCATTGTCATTTTCCTCCTACATAAACACCTCCAAAAATATACGGCGCGATTATTCCGAGATGGCCCTGACTTTTGCATTTTGAGCCGAGAGGAGATGGCGCCGAACTCCTAAGCGCGTGTTTTTCTCCTCTGTTCAGATGAAATTTCCCCGAAGTCTTTAATAGATCCTCTACTAGTATTTACCTAGGTCTCGTCTTAACCAGCTCAAGATGTCTCTGTACGTAGTCGGGTCCCACTGTATTCAAGGACTTGCTCCCTTCTTCCTTTCTGCCTGCTGGCTGGTTGGTCGGAAATAGGTACTTTCGCACACGCCTTTGATGATTCACACGATGTGAATGGACATTTCAAATCATATACATGGTCCTGTCAAAAGTGCAAATGTTAGACGGAGGGAGAGAGAGACAGACAGGCAGACAGACAAACAGACAAGACAGACAGACAGACAGAGGCAAAGAGCGTATATGCCCTATCATGTCGTCTGTTCTGTTTGTTACTCAAGAACAAGAATAATTACTAATGTATTTAAACTAGACTTTGAATGGTTGAACACAAAATGTCAGAGACAGAAATTATTTTGATAACTTGTGAGACTCTCTCACGGCACATTCATTATATATAGAAATGACATGCCATGTGCACTTTTTTTTTTTTTTTAATAATGATAAATCTAACATCCATGACAAATAGAGGTTACGACAGCAATGATCTAACGACTTGAATTCATGACTTCTGGTAAAACGGTTACAGCTCGTTATTCCGAAGGTTCGTTATTCCGAAGGCTCTTCAGTCCGAAGATTCCTTATTCCGAAGGTTCGTTTTTTCCGAATTTCATTTTCGGATGAACAAATATTCGGAATAACGAACCTTCGGAATAACGCCACAAATGTTCGGATTAACGAACCCTTTTTTCATTTTCGGATTAACGAACATCTAGGTATAGGGGATTTGCGTGTTTCGGATTAACGAACCTTCGGAATAACGAACAGCACCTGGTAAGGCGTATACAATTTTATAACAATTGAAAAAACGAACAGAATATGAATAGTTTAACATAGAGCAATCGCCAGTGTGTACTAACAATTTGCTGGTATACCCGAGGGCTACAATGCTTTCCTGTAGACATTCATACAATGGAACAAAATCTTGCGCAGGATTTGTGCGAATTAGACTTCAACAGGCTATTGAAATGACGATAATGATATTACTTCGAGATTTCTTCTCATCTTCTTCAGGGGATCTTAATTCAGTGTGGATATTTCTGAAGATATTCAGTGTTATTAAATATTGATGTTCCATCCAGATTTTTCAAACGTTGAAATTTGTTTGTCAAATCTTCTTGATTTAACTTTATTTTTAGTATCTTTATACGAACGTTTTATTCCACATTGGGTTGTTCATCGGCTGTTTCGGGAAATGCTAAAGAAAACGGAGTCATCGCTGAAATACACACTAATAACTTATGATTACGATTAGAAAAATAAAGAGAAATCGAAACGTTTCCACCACCAAATAATTTGGGTTGTTATTTCTAGCTAAATCATCAATCATGCAAAAATTTACTGCAGTCATTGAAATATAAAATTTCTCATCTCTTCTACTTCTTTTCCCTCTACGAAGAATGAGAATGTTGTGGAATTTTAAAATTTCTCCTCTTTTCCTGAGTAGCAACATTCATCCAAACTACAAAATATGCAAATTAGCTGTAGTAAGGTTGTCATGAATTTGCGGCTCTCGGGCCATCTGGTTGTGCCTAAAAAAAATATAAGTTTAGGGTTTGATCCATAATGTACTGACAACAAACGTCTCCCCTTACAGACGTAATTATTGAAGTTCTTGTAACACAACAAAACGTTTTGTTGCCGGATGTTTTTTATTTTTCCCCCAATTGACAATTAAATAAAAAAAAAAAGGAGAGAGATTGAGTAAAGATGTGTGAGTATGTAAATGGAGGACCTGTGAGATCATGACATCATAGTCTCATTTAATTTGCATATTTTGTGGTTGCTGCTAATATTTTTTTCATGGTGGCAAAAACCCAAGAACCTTCTAAGATTCTATAACCTTCATATTTTAGTTCTAATTATGATGCTTGTTTGATTTTTTTTTTTACTCCATCTATACTAGAGGCAACTTGTTAATGATGTTGAATCGCACCGTCAAAGCACATTATGATATTAAATGAGTAACAATATTGATACATCGTGGAATGACGACGGCTTGTCGTTGCTAATTATGGTAGCGGTCCTTTGTGGCGTAAGGTTTGGAGGGCGTGGTTTTATATGGGATAAATTGGAGACAATGGTGTCTTACGACCCTCTTATTATAATGAACGACCTGTCCATGCAACTGACAGGGATCGCCACAGAAAGTCACCTGCTAGGGTCCGCCACCGCGTTACGTCTATTTTTGTTCCGCCCATCCTGAGCGTTTCTCATGGCAGTTATTAAGCAGTTCCGCCAATCTTTAGACGGTACCCAGGTGTCGTGTGGTTTTGATCGTTCTTAATTCACCAGCATCGGGAACGTCCAACATAATCGTCACTTAGCACTCACGAGTCAAAGGGACTCTTATTGTAAACATTATTTATTACACTTTAACTTTATCTCTTTTTTTTCAACATTCACGAGCAACTGCGCACGCGCAAGGGGGATCTTGTCATGTTTCCATTGTCTAACTTCGTGTTTTGTCGGGGAGATCCTTCTAGATTATTACGTGAATAGTTTAACGATTTAAGCTATGCTTGTATCAAAACACATTGATTTCAGAGGTGAATCTTTAATTGCAATCTTTGTGTTAGTATTATGAGTGTATTTATCATTTTTATCAATAACACTATCACTTTTTGATATATCATGCGTATAAT
Organism: Diadema setosum; assembly: GCF_964275005.1. Lineage (NCBI taxonomy): Eukaryota > Metazoa > Echinodermata > Echinoidea > Diadematoida > Diadematidae > Diadema > Diadema setosum. Next base: position 2,348,230 of record NC_092689.1, on the reverse strand, counting down.
CGTGCGATTATATTATTATCAACACCATTCGCATGAACGATTTCATCGAAACTCATATACCAATCAGATGAGATGTTGCATAATCATTACTATAATCAATGTTAATATTATCATTATTGTCAAAAAAATCTTCTTCTTCTTCTGTTTCTTATTATTATTATTGTCAATATTATTGCTATTATTTTGATTATCATTCTTATCATCATCATCCCGATCATCGTCATTATAATCATCATCATCATCACCATTATCATCAAGGATTGTGTGCATGTTAATACGTCAATGCCTTTGTGTCTGGATATGTTTTGTGTATTGTTTTTTGTGTGTTATGTGTATGTTTTGACACAAACTGAAATATGCCTAAACATCGGATAGTGTGCTATATCCTTCTTACATTTCAATATTTACTATTGTCACTTCAACCTGCAGGGTGGAAAGTGTTTTAAATCCCCCTTAAAAAGAAAACAAACAAGCAAATTCTCAAATGTTTCTCCTATTTTTTTTTTTTGAAAATCTAATGAAGGTAAAGAGTATTATGGCTCTAAATCCCTAATCGGTACGTGTTGTGGTCATCTGAAATTCCTAGTCTTTCGACCAAAAATTCAGTGAAACTACGCAGGTGTCCTTTTTCACATTATTAATTATAATCATGAGGTTAACGGAAGTTGTACTTATAAAGCCAAAAAAAAAAAGTAAGAAAAATGAATAGGGGGTGGTCTTTGCCAGGACGAAAATTGATGATGACTGTATTTTGTTTTCACTGTTATTTCAAATTTCATAGAATATGTAAAAAAAATCGTAATGCCGATGTTCAAACAATTTTTCTAAAGTGAAAGGAGTTTGATGTCAGATAAGCTTGTTAAATAAAATCAAGTTAAGCCAACTTCATGCACCGCTGCACCTGTGAGACTTTTGCGTAGTATTTGTCTTTTGTAAGCGGATGACTTTTATTTCATACTTGAAATAGGAATAAAATCGTTGAGATTTATTATTTAGAAAAGTCTGGGAACAAAAGAAAAAAATTATATGATTAAAGAGTTGTACATTCGTGTATCATTCAATAAAGGGATAAAAATGGAGATGACAAAATGGATAACACTAACAAGTTCGAAGGAAATGTTAGCCTTCATCCAGCAATGATTATAATGTGGTATAAAGTGTACAACAGTTAAGCCTAAATCTGATCTTCTATACAAATACATATACATACATTATGTATTATACATTGACATAATATATATATATATATATATATATATATATATATATAAGAAAAAAGAATATATATTATATATATATATATTATACATAAATATATACATAATAATTTTACACATCTTTATGTTTCATTGTAATGATATATTATGTATATGTATTACCTTATTATGTGACGTTGATTGTACCACTGTTTGCTGTACATCATACGAACTTCCTGAAAAAACAGCATATAGCCCCTGTATAAAACAAACAAACAAACAAACAAACAAACACTTACATATACGTATAACTCTACATAAAACATACACATAACACACATATGCATATTATACAACATATAGCCCATTAAATTTTGCCGGAAGTAAGACATGCCTAGAGTCATCTATCGCATTGTTGGCCTTTAAAAACAAGCAAGAGAACTTAATCCTTCTATACGCCTATTCCGTCTAACAATGGCTGTGATCTTATCATAGGCGACCAAGGGTACACCCTATTATAGTATGCTCCTAGTCCTAAAAGAGTTACCGGGCGTGGCGCGTAACTGTCCCATCGCCAAAGTTTGCACTTTTTAATAATCTGATTCATTTCATGTGGAGATTCCAAACGCTCAGTCTAAAGGGGGACAGGAATCTGTTAGGGGGAAAAAGGATTTATGAAGTGTTGACGGTGGTTATTTTCGCTGCTCAAGGTTAGGTCTTCATCAGTGCCACAACAACATGAGATTCATCACACTGTACACAATGACACAGCAGTTCTTCTGCTCCTATTCTCAGACTCCCTATCCCATAGGAACTGCATGATACATGTCTCTGAGGTCTAAACCTCGAATAACTTGGACGTGGGATAGCTCTCTACTATGGAATGAGTGATTATCACTCAACCTGTGTAGATTCTCTCATAATAGAGAGATGAATCCATCCTCACATACGTGCACACGAGGGGTAGTAGTAACTATATAGACCTATGATATTAGAAGAAGAGTTTATAAACTTGGAATCTAATTCTTTTCTGACGGAAAATGGTTTCATCAACGTATTTGATAGAAAAAGAAAACCATTCCACCAACTGTGATCAAATCTTGAAACTGAGATTTCAATTTAACTTCGAAGTAGGTGAAAATTATGGTTATAATGAAAATAATGGTGATGCTGAAGGTAGTAAAGGTAATTATGGTGATGATGATACTGCTACTACTACTAGTAGTACTATTACTACTACTACTACTAATAATAATAATAACAATGATAATAATGATGATTGTTATTATTATTATTATTATTATTATTATTATTATTATTATTATTATTATTATTATTATTATTATTATTGATAATAACAGCGATTAAATGTTCACCATTATTAAAGTATACCAAAGACAATGGCCCATCAAGAGATTTTTCATCTTTTCTTATCATATCATATTTCACATGGCGGAGACATCACATATCAAATTGCAAAACAAACAAAGCAAACACACACACACACACACACACACACACACGCACACACACATACACTATACAATAATATCATGCGGCAATAGACCTAAGCATATCGCAGATTTGGTTGGCGTTCGGCTTCACCAAAGCGGAACTCAAGCCGTACGCGTCCGCCATTCCTATGAGGAGACGATCACCGGAAGGGTGACATTCCCCGATAGCCTTTCGGGACTTTGCTGGCGCACATCGCGGATGGCATTCGGTCGTCAGGCGTTGACGGATCATGACAGCCCAAGACAGGCGATCCCTCTTTAATCACGTCTAGTCCTTTGTCGATCTCCCTGACGTTACGTAACAAAAGATTATTGCGTCTTATTTCAGGTTTCGCGCGCGTGCCAAATGTTTCGGTGATGCGATCGCCGCCCGTCTGCAAATGAGAAGTGTGCCAAGACAAAGGAGTCTGAGGAGTCGTTAACGTTTGAGGAAAATACTAAACAGCACCTATTTTGGGGGTTGTCCGTCGCTGAATTAGAACAATCGGAAATAAAATAATTGTCAATGAGATTGCGTGGGTGATGATGTGTTGTGTAATGCCTATGTGATGCGGGCACATCCCTTTAACGGACTCGAAAGTAACTAGATTCTGTCACATTTCACACCAGAGGGTACTTTCAGTTTTTCTTCATTGTCTTAGGGTTTGTTTCAAATATTTGATTAAATGATATTCATGTCATTTATATACCAAAACAACGTCAATGTAACTGGAATTTTACTTGCTGTAGCATGTCAGCCTATTTAATTTAATGTAAATATTCTTCATACTCGATCCTCTCCTAATTATAAGGAACCGTAAACAGCAGTGAAAAGTCAGTTTTCTTACACTTGAAATATCCATCCTTGATAATGCTGTCAAGATGTTGAAAATGCTCATTTTTGTGATTGCTCAATTCACTTTTTCAGTACAAAAAAAAAAAAAAAACTCACGAAATGGGACCTGATGCAGAGCTGAGTTAGTTTGACAATTTTGTGAGACAAGAAGTAAATAGTCACTGCTCTCGAAAGGGAAGTGTTCCCGAAAAGAATGCCCTCATTTGCTAAGGAATATGGCCAAAGTTATGATTAATAATAAAAAAAAAAAAGCCTCGACAGGAAAACAGAAGCAACAACAATCCCTTCAAAGTCGTCACTTTATCATCAGCGGGGAGAAATTGAAATCGCGTCCTTCGGGAACCAAGAAAAACGGCCCCGCGGTTATGCGACTGTGTTCTTAGTTTCAGATTTCATTGGAACGTGTTCTTGAAAACCCTCCTAACATTGCCTAAAAATGAATATAAATCCGTCGTTTTTACACCTATATACATCCCAACTTTGATTTTTGCCCAATAGAGAACATTTATATAAAAAACAAAACGCCTGGCACATCCAGCTTGAAAGATTTCAAATATGATAATTTCTGTTTCCAGTCAAGAAAATGTCCTGTCACTTGTCGTATTATCGATATACTTGGCTCTTCTAAAAGAATCAATGAAAAGAAATCAGTGCAAAACCCTATAATGTTAACACATAGACGCCAACTACTAGTATGTACAAAAATGAGAATGCTATATCGTTATGACAGCATTACTTCGTGACTTGATTTCTTACGGGGTGCGATAACAGGAAATGAATAGTCCTGGAACTATTCTTTGATTTGCATAGCTTTCTTATGTTTTTTCCCCCTAAAAGACATTTCGGTATACATACTGTATCCATACTTGTATTTCTTTCTTTCTTTCTTTCTTTCTTTCCTTTTTTTTTTTTTTTTGGCGCGAAGAGAGACGGACACTTTCTTGGTCGTCCTTCCGATAACCACAAGTTGGTCGGTTTTCATGACTGTCGCCACCTCAGTCGCGACGGAGTAAAAAGTCTACCATTTTCACCTCAGTCCAAACCCCACACTCCTTAAGAATACAGCCTTAAAATAATTGTCTGGCGAAAGGCAAAGGTGATGATGCATGGTCGATGATAATGTCTGCAACAAATGAAAGGGATGTGTCATGTTAAATAACTCGTTTGTTTTTCACTCCCTCTGAAGTAAAATACTGTACCAGCTGGCGCACGCTAGCACTGAGTAAAAGAAAATACACTTGTAAAAATATAAGAAAGTCGTTCATTTGAGTAAGGACCTTGATTCTGACGTACTTTAGCGATTAGATCTTTTAAGAAGACATCACACAGCGGCTGCGAATAAAGAGCAAGGTGAAAATGACGTTATCTGAGACATCTTGTCAATGGACCATTAAACTATCTTCTTCATGGAGTTTGTAGGTGGTTACCATGCAGGACCACTATTTCACGCTGTAATATCGTGTCTCATTACATTTACGTAATATCCAAATGTATGGATTGCGTCTTTTCTCTCTCTCTAATGTTTGTTTTCATTTTCTCTTGTGAGTGTTTTCGATCTATAGCAAAAGAGGGACTACTGCCTTTAAGAAAATTGGTCACCTTCGACTGTATGATCCCCTTCCCGCCACTCTTTTTATCAGCTTATCGTCTAGTTGAAGTGATAATAATAAGATAGTAAAGCTATCGGGCAGCCATCCAAGGGAGTTTTACAGACGGGTACAAAATGATAGGATGTTTTGATCGCGGAGCAATGGAGAAAATCTGTCACGGTGGCGGGCTCGTTTCATCGCATTTTTGGCACTAAGTGGATTTTGATGATATAAATAGCATTTTATTTGTCACACTGATATTCACTCCGTGTGAACCATGCATACAATACACAAACGAAACCTTTGGTGTATGATGGGGGCAGACAACCCAGACTGTGGGCCAATGTGTTCAGTCCTGTGGATGTTTCCAATATATTCCAACACTGACGGAAGATTTATTTAATCTACTGCTGTATTCAAAACTAACACAGGAATTTGATTTTTATCGAAGCTAAGGACGTGTGCTTATTATTGAGGTCAGACTTACCATCACCATTATCAATCATTGTCATCATTACTACCACCACCATCATCATCATCGTCGTCGTCGTCGTCATCATCATCATCATCATTGTCACATCATCACCATCACCACAATCGTCATCATCATCATCATCACCATCATTATCATCATCACATCATCATCACCATCACCATCACCATACACATCGTCAAAGTTAACAGGTAGGCTTGTGCAATCCTCCAATACTTATATCATTTTTTTTTTTAAGGAAACGATAACAAGATTGAATTCTGCAGTCGCATGACATTGACACTTTCACCCCATTCCCTCTTCACCTTCCGTTACTCTTTTATTTAAAAAACGAGTCCTCTGCGACGAGAATTCGACATGTTTACTATGCCCTAGCTTCTTCTCAACATTTCCAATGACGGTGTTTGCATTAATCAGTAGTTTCTGATGTATTTTCCCATCAGACAGTTTTTATCAATCTCTTTATTCATTTATCTTTATTCTGTTTAATGGTTGGGGTAAGATATCTAAATATCTCAAACGGAAAGATTGTGACTGGTGTTAAGAGATTATAAGTCCGAGGATTCGTTGAAATTCGTATGTTCTGAGAAGTACTTGAGTTAACTGAGAAGAAAATCTAGCTGTGCCGAGTCATCGGTAAACTTGCGATTTCACAGATATTCTGATCTGCAGATTAAAAAAAAAAAGACAAAAAAATGAAATAGATAAGCATACAGCGACAATAAAAATGTGACGAATGGGCGCCATCTGACACCGCACGATAAGGTACAGAGAGAATTCCAATTTGATGTCATTATCATACTTTCTCGAGGAGTTTGCTCGTTATTCTATTTTTCTTCACACTCAAAATCATGAATGACATTTCTGGAAGAAACGTAATACAGAAGGCAAAATTGCAGGTCTGAAGTGACGTCACAATTCAATGTCAGTTTTTGAAGTTTCCCAAAGGCCAACATCGAAATCATTCAACGACAATAAAACTGCCATAACTTTATAGTTATCATTTATGATCATGTTACGGATTGTGTTTGAGCCTTCAAGGACCAGATGCCCTTTCCTTTCACTCTTTATTTTTAAATTTTCCTTCAAAATAAACAGATTCTGCCTGGAGGTGGCTTTCCTGATTGGTTCTTTCCTTGAAGCAGGAATGATGCTGGCCACAAAGAAAAGTTCGGCCGGCAAATTTTCCTACCCTCAAGAGTTTGAGCGGAAGACAGAGCCTCACCCGTTGATAAAGGTAGCGGTTTACCGAGAAACCCAACCCGACAATAATATTGAAAGAACAAGTACAATGCTATTCACATTAGGTTAAGTGCAGGCGGTGCCAGGCAGGGCAGAGGGGGAAAAACACTCCTCTTTATAAGCTGAAAAGAAACGAAATTATGGCAGAAAGCAAGATTCTTTTCTTGAGGGTTTGAGGGAAGTAAGCGATTTATGAGTGGAATCGCGATGTTTGACAAGTAAATAATGCGGTTGGCCCAGGTAAATATCGGCTTTCTGTGGAAATTCGATAATCCGTGGTCATCTAATAATAGTGTCGGTAATACAATGTCTTGTTGGTTCTCTAAGGATCAGGGGTTTGAATGACGAGAAAGAGTCGTCTTTCACTTCCGGGGTGCAACTTCCGCTAATGACCAGTGCAGGCATGGGTGTGAACCACAGTGTAAGAGTTCTGTGGTGTGAACGAGTCTGCGATGGCGGGAAGGCAGGTGTGGCTAAATAATTTTTCTTCGATCTGCATATTGCTGTCATTCAATCCATCTGATAATGGGACTAGTGATGGCTGCTGAAGTGAGACCCATGAGGAATGGCTGGTATACAAAGAGGAAACTGGATGAGAACAGCGACAGATGATGGAACGGGAGTTGAGATGAAGGGGGGGGGGGCAGACAGAGGAAGAGAGAGAGAGAGAGAGAGGGGGGGGGGGGGGGCGGCGAGATTGTCAAGAATCACGCTGAGCAGAAAACATCCAAAAACACTACACATTACTGACAGGTTCACCACCATCCAACAAAAGATGAAAGTTGTGGCTTTTTTAACATATTGGACATGTTAAGCAACTAAGCTACTTTATTGCGATGATGCAACGGGTGTGAACTTAAATCACCGTTGTCTTCTCGGACTTGTAAACAAATCTTCACCAAAACTCCCCTTCTTTTCAAATTAAAGAGGGAAATATGCATTAACAAAAAACTTGCTCGGTAGAGTTGAAATGATACACATTTAAGGAAGAGTTTTTGAAATAGTAGTTGGTGCATAGTTAATCTCAAATCGACATATAGATGTTTCTTGTCATATCTTGTGTACACAAACCAAAGCGACAGTCACGTCGAGTAAAGCACAATGATGGATTCACCATTTTCTCCTTGTCAATCCCCAAAACAACGAAAACTTTTGCTAGTACCTTTTTATTACCAGATGATTACCAGTACTCTTTACCAAATGCGACCAATTTCCCCATGCAAGAGCTTGGTGGTACGAGTCCAAAAAGTACTCTCCCGTTCATTATTTGCTCCTAAGCACAAAAGAAAATCCTATCAAAGCAAATGATGATCTGAATATAATACCACAGGTATCATGGCTGTAAAAGAGTTATTATTTGGTATGAAAGGGATGGTATAGGGGGGGGGGGCAAGTACAATAAAAAAGCAAAAAAAAAAAAACACACATCAAAGACAGTGAGCTTCAGAGCGAAGTCGAAGAAACTAATAAATCTGTAAGGGCAATTCATACGAATTTATATATCAATTTATCAATAAACGATAGCACCGCTCTGAATAATTTTTTTATAAAATTTTATTGCGATTACGACACAAGATCCTGAAAGGGGGTTTTCCTAAATGGTGGTATGAGGCAGAGATAAGTCAACATTATTGTTGATTTTGCATGTTTTCATGCTTCGTCATATTTCGCAAATGTGACATGGACCACAATTTTACATACATGTCATGGCACTCAACAATGACCGAATACTTCCTTACATCAAAGAATTTTATCATGTAGTGATCACAATTCTCACACTCGAAAGAATATGATGAAAATGATCAATGGTATTGTTATTATTCGACCAGGGCGTATAGAAGATATATATTGTACTCAATGAAAGAAAATCAAGACTCTAGGCAGTGTTCTCCGTCCAAACAATAGTAAACACAAACGAGCCAAGGTTGATCATGTACTGTACAATGGTTGCCTTTTGAAAGCGGTACTTGACTGACGGATAGAAAATTAAAGGTAGGGAATCCCATTTGCATGCCTTAAATGAAGAGTTGTATAAATAAAGTGGTATGTTGAAGAGAGTATCATTTTAGAAACTCCCATAAAGTATTGAAAGTGGAAGGTAACATTTAGTACATTTTTATTGACCGTTAGATTTTGAATTGAATTTTGGTGTGGCTCACCGTAAATTCCAGTACATTATACTAGGCTACCTTTGCAGACCCATGCACTGCATGTGTGTCCATCATGTATATTTTGTGAAGAAAGTTCATCAAAACTTACAAACATTTCTATATACATTCTTGCCACACACTCTATATGTTATTACATCAGCTCTTATACTTTTAGATTTGTGTTTATAGATAAAAAAATACAGAAGACTGCAACAAAAAGGCTTAAGTGTGGCTGACACCAACTACCGAGTAGTTGAGTTTTGTGCATTATTCAAATTGTAGATAACTGTTGACTTCCAAATTTCTCAGCAGTGGCCTAAACAAGTCCCCTGAGGTTCATATTTAATGTTTTGCTGCATTTTGGGTGGTCTGTAAAAGGTATCCCCTACCTTTAAGAAATATTTTCGAATGGTTTATGGTAAAAAAAACAAACAAACAAAAACAAAAACGGAAAAACAGAACAGAGAATGTTTTGATTCCTACAAAGCTTCGGAAATAGTATAAGGTGTGGTTATTACATGCCTCACGTTCCTTTAGTGCTGCGTTACATGATAAATAAAACTCCTCTGGAAAAGAAAAGGAGGAACAGTGATGAACCGCCGATAAACAACAAACAAAAATCCCACAGACGGATTGCGAAGCCTTGTCAGGCGATTCTATTTCAGCAAAATATAGGGAGCTTACGATTCGCGCCAGGAATTTAGTTTGAAGAGGTAGCAATGAAACTACACATTTTGCTCTAGAAAAGCGAAGCCACGAAGTAATATAATATACGTTTCACACTAGCAGCTTTCTATAATAATACATGTATGACATTCAGACATTGTGTGTGCGAGCACCTACCGAATCGTAAAGGCAGGAACGAACTTTGGATCCTCAGTGTTACCTCATCTTGCACAACAAAAAGAAAACACACCCAAAGAAACAAAACAAAAATAAAAACACACGTGCTTATCACCTCTTTTTCTCTCCATCATCAAAAGCTGGCGACTTGCGGCTAATCTCTCTGTCTCAAGAGGTAAATTTGAAGTCATTTCATTCAGCCGACAGGAAATCGCCTTTCTCTTTATTCCAGCCACGATAATCAACATGCGACTTACGGCGCTCTTTTCATGACGCAGTTTTGTTTACACACACAAACATGACGACGAGTTGAGGCTATACTTTTCCGTCTCGTCAGGAAGCGAAGCTGAAATGGATAAAACCTAAAACCAACAAGTTCGTAGACTTACGGCTGCCGTTTATACCCCAACCTCTTTGTGTGTCGTTGTATAGTGACAGCGATTTCTGTCCTGAAACATAACATTGTAATACCCATCTTTTACGTGTTGACAAGAAGTCTATAGAGTAGGAATAAAGAGATAACGAAGTTCTTTGTTTTCTCTCTTTCTAAGTTTTCTTATTGAGCCTGCGCTGAGTAGGATAATCGAGTTTAAATCATTCTTGTTTTCTGAGTCAGAATCAAGGTCTGATCAAACAGTTTATTAATCATGTCATGGACATTTCTTTTTATCACTTCATAAAACGACAAACAAGATCTGCAATTCCTAGAAAGGGTAGGGAGTGTATATTATACCGATCAACACAACCACCCCCCCCCCGTAAAAATCAAAGCAACAACAAACAATCTGACAATTCCCCCTCTACCACGAAATGATGAAGATGTAAAAAGGTAGTGTAAAAAAAAATTATCAATTCTTGAAAATAACATGTTTACAAATAACCACAGTCAAAATGGAACCATTGTGATAATACGGCATTTCGCGATCATTCGTGCCTTCAGCTTGTGGAAGGAATCAATGGAAAGCAGTTTGTTTGTTTGTTTGGTTTTTTGTTTGTTTGTTTGTTTGTTTTTACCCATGTTAAAAAACGTATACTCCCAGCTAAATAGCTATTTTCAGCAAGTACATGATGGTAACAGATAAGTAAATGAATGCAGAAATAACACGTACGCAAACATACAATAAATTAACAAAATGAAACAACAGTGAAAAAATTGCTTATATAATACGATTAACTCAGTAGGCTTACACAAGTTTTTACGATTCGTCAAATTAAGGTAAAACATTAAGATAACACTCTGAAAAGAAAACTCGAAATATGTCCTTGAAAAATTCAAACAATCAGCCTGAAAATGACTTAATAATATTATGACACTATGATAAAGATGAAAATAAACTGTAGACTTCTGTACAGAAATGGATTATAATGGAAAATGATGGTGTAAGCTTGCCAGAAAAAAAGCAATAAGTCTTGAAAGGGTCCTCGAAAGTGCGAAGTTGATAATTTTCTTTGTGAAAGTGTTGACATTGCTAACGGAACCCACGTGGGTGAGGAGATGGGCTATTACGGATAGTGAGCATGGTTCGATGTGTCAGTATGGGGGGGGGGGGGGATCTTAAGCCCAGACCATCATGTTCTTTGCATAATAGATTGACAAAAACTGACGTGTTTAACAAACTTAACGCGGTGAACATCAGAGAGAATCAGATAATAGACAATAAATGAGTCTAATGACTTTCCCTCCCAGCACCCACGCCATTGACCACAGCCCATTTGGGTAAAGTGGGTCTTCGGCGAACACCGACAAAACTCCAGGCGATTACCGCACCGCCGAGTGAGTGATTCACGGGGTCTTTCCCGCTGGCGCTGCGTGGGCGCAGCTCTCTTCCCACTTCGCTGCTCAGACAATACCAGTGATTCAGACGATGATTCCCGCTTCAAATCTTATCACGGACGACTTGATAGAGGCTACAAGATAACAAGAATCTATATCGATCTCTACTGTGTGTGACTAAGTACTATAGGTTTTTCAGTTTTGTTTTGGTGTGTTTTTCTCAATAAGGGTCACTTGCTACAGTGGATTCCCGTGGCGCGCGTTCATTGTTTGGAGTTTGTGCACAATATAGCCCCGTCCCAGACCAGCGCGCCTATTTTCAAGCGAGGAAATCCCACTCGTTGAATGACTCAGGCGGGAATGACTCATGCCACAAACTTTCCCGGTTGACAAATTGGAATGCAAAGGGAAAATATCTGTCGGATTGTCGCAGAGGCAAGCACCGTAAGAGGGATAAGCCTCTTTTAATTCCAAAGGAATTTGAGTCCGAAAGTACGCAAACATTGTCACATTAATGCCTGTGCGGGGAAATAAACACTTCATAATTGTAACCAAAATACAGTAAACAGACAAAACAAGAAAAAATAAAAACACCGAAAAAGTAATCGTAATATTGATAATGATAACGACAACAATGATGATTATAATAATGTGAATTGCCACTAAATCGTTATCGCAATTGTTTGTGCATAATATGAATGAGTAAACTGTTCAAATATGCCCACTATTCAAAGAAAACAGAGTCCCCATAACTGGCAAACATGCGCAGTGACGTGGAACATGAAATTCATCCTTACCTCGATCTACACGGGGTATGAGAGGTTGACTGTATTTAATTGATAAATGGCCACGTAAATTCAGTTGATTTCTAATGCAATGCAAGGAATCCTGAAGTTCTTATGATATCGACAAATTGAATACCTGACTATGAAACATCTCAAGAGTGTTTATTCACATGTGACTAAACTTTTTTTTAAGGGATGGTATGGTTCTGGTTGACATGATACTTAGAAACACTCTATGAAATGTTAAAGAGCATACCATTAGAACAGAAATTCAAAGTATTGAAGAAAACCAGTCCTTGAATGGCTGAGATATACAAAAACAAAATAAAACAACGCGATGATGATAAAAAGTATATTTCTCCCCTTTCATTAGGAATAATTTGTTTTAATATCTCAGCCATTTTAAAACCTTTTTTTTAAATCAAATAAACTTTGAATTTCTCTTAGAATCATGGTCTTTCGTATTCCATAATGAAGTTTCTTACTATCTCACCAAAAATTTGGAAACCTGAAGTCCCATCTCAACCAAAACTATACTATCCCTATAAGATACTTTTTCGATACTTCCACACAATCCTTTCTCCTCCCCCCCCCTTTTTTTTTTGGGGGGGGGGGGGCAATTTTCGCAATATACTTACCATATTACTTTAGCAAGCTTTGTTTTTTTTTTTTGGGGGGGGGAAGGCAATTTTCGCAAAATACTTTAGCAGCCTTTGTCCTTTCTTTTCTTTTCTTTTTTTTTTTGGGGGGGGGGGGCAATTTCGCAGTATACTTTAGCAAGCTCTGTACCTTTTTTTTTTTTTTTTTTTTTTGAGGGGGCAATTTTCCCAAAATACTTAAGCAACCTTTGTACTTTTTTTTTTGAGGGGGGGGGGGGGATTTTCGCAATATACTTTAGCAAGCTTTGTAAGTAACGTTACAATGTTTGTTGCCATACGCTTAACGCGCGTGGGGTACTCATGTGGCATATATATCTCAGCTCATTGTCCTGTATCTCAGTAAGATTTCTCTCTCTGTTAACCCTCTGTGTGTCACATTTATTATCTGTCCATAGGTTTGTATGTGGAATTTGTGCGCATTTGACTAATTGGCACAGAAAGGATTAATCGGGACAACAGCAGCGACAGTCACAAGCAATACGCGACCACTGATGTAGTAAGCATAGACAGATAGGACATGAGAGTCATAACTCATTACCAGAACATGATTAGAAACCAGAATCTCCGCAATAAGGTCAGGCGAGGTGACGCAACAAGAGTCACGAGTAATTGTTAGATTCATGTAAAACAAAAATAATGACAGAATTAGGTTCTAATCATGTTTACTATCGATCCGTGTCACCCCCGAATCGGTTTGTTTATTCTCCACTTGACCTCCATATTCTTAATTTTCTCAGGCATGGACAATTAAAGTCATGGTTTGTCACCCGGTTTTGATTTTTCCCCTGAGTCGGACAAAAACTAAACCCGAGTTGAGTTTCACAGTTTTTGAAAATTGGTCCTTCGAATTCGGAATACTTCTATAGGAAACACTGCTATGTCTCTTGTTTGTTGGTTTACATGTTTGCTCACTTTCCTTCTTCCTTTTTGAGAGCGTCGTCGTCATGTCATTTCGTGAAATATGGAAACCAAAATTGCGAAGTTTGCTTTAGGTTGAACTTTAGAAAGAAACTGAAGAATTGCTAATCCTTTACCCACGAAATCACCAAAATGCCTTGCCATGTCTAATGACGAACAACTGCAAATTGTGCAGCTCATCATAATTATACTCAGTTTTCACGAAGTTATTTCTTAATAACTTTCCTAACCATTGGAAATTATTCTAAAAATATTTACAATCCACTTCGATCCATGCAAATAGGTAAATAATCAGACGCAAAAAAAAAAAAACCAAAAACAAAATCAGTGGATAAAAAAGAAATATGAATAAATAAGTTAATATGAAATAGAGAAAAGGAACTAAATAATTTCAGCACAATTGAAACGTTAAAGGGATCGTATAGTTTTGGTTGAGACCTAATTTCGGGTTTCTAACATTTTTTGGTGAGATAATGAGAAACCTCTTATGAAGTATGAAAGAGCATGTAATTCTATGAGGAATTCAATGTTTATTTGATGAAAATTGGTTTTTGAAATGGCTGAGATATCCAAAAAAGAGCAATTCTAATAAAGTGTGGGACCCACACTTTATTACGATCGCTTTGTTTTACTTTATTTTTGGATGATTCAGTCATTCCAAACCCGATTTTCATGAAATAAACTTTTAATTCCTCTTAAAATGGTATGCTCTGTACTATATCACAAGTGTTTTCTTGGCATCTCGCAAAAAGTTAAAAGCCCAATTCTCATCTCCACCAATACTGTACTATCCCTTTAAACTGAAACGTTTCTTACAATATTCTGAGATCCCCTTAAACTTAGCGCGGGAGATATAAGGCATTCCCCCCCCCCCCCCCCCGCCCGTGACGGATCAATGTAGATAGGAAATGAATTGTTTCGGTGAGAGCAGAGTGAATAAAAAGTACAAATTGTGTGCTGAAATACTATGTTATCAAAAGTTTGTTGGCAACGGTGACGCACCATAACAACCAAACACCGGACATGGGGAATACAGGTGAGTTATCCAACAACACCTATCACATGATAGTTCAGGCACCTGTTACATATGAGAAGAGTGTCCGAATGACCCTGGGGTGTGGATTAGTCACTTATGCTCTCTTATTGTTACCCTGCGCAATCTTATACGATACGGTTATCATTTCTCGTAGGAGTAAAACTGATTAATCACCAGTATTTTCTTCTGCTGCTGCCACTTCCATTTTTTCTTTTTGTTCTTCTTTTTCCCCCGCCCGATGTTCCTTTCATTTCTATGACAGACGTTCTAACTTTCAAACTTTTAAGTACGCAAAGCACATGATAAGTAAATTGTCCATGTGTTTACGTGAGATGAGTTTGTGAACCGATTAAATCACCATCAATGGCACATTGCAAAATTGCCCAATGCGCGAAGCCCAAGTTTCCTTCCTGTTTACATTTCCGGATTTTTTCTGGTAAGCCAGAGTAAAATATGCCCGAGGATGAGTCAAATCCATAGTAACCTATAGTGATACAATAAGCACGAGCAATGAAAATGATACGAAACGGGTGGAAAGGGGAGTGGGGTGGGGTGAGGAGGGGAGCGGTGAAAAAGAACTAGATTTCGATGTGTTGCCAGATCTTCACATCATTGAGGGTGACGCATGCCTCACCGTTAATCAACGTAATGTACAATCCAGGCATGCTGCTCATCTTCTTCCTATTGTGGTGCACAATACAGGAAACAATCTGAGGCTAGATGGCCGTAACCGCGATGAGATACCCATCGATATGGAAGTGAAACCTGGCTTTTTCCTTGTTGTTAATAACGGGCAATACACATGCCATTGTGCGTCAGATTTCGCATTATTCGACATTGTCCATACGCCGAGTCATATTAGATATATGTGTGGTTGCACAATGTATCATTAAATGATATACCATTAAAAAGATACAATGAAAGGAAATATGATTATCGTAATGATTTATTTATTTATTTTTTGCAGGTGCAAATGACGCATCTGTGCGTCCATGCACACCGCATAAATTCCGATACAGAATACATAAGAAGGAAAAATATTTACAAAAATCATCTCGCAGGTTGGATCATGTTTGATTTGACAATTTGCTATACTCCCTCTGTGTTGTCCCCTCTCGTATGACTTGGGATGAGTCGGAGAGAGTGTTTAAACAGACAAGCGTTCACCCTCTGTACCTCTCCACATGCAAAGTTGCAGTGTGCTTAGACAATAGCTGTTACCAATTTGGTCACCCCAGGACTTTTAGTCATAACGCAATATGTAATCTGTATTACAGCCGCATAGACTGAAGATCCTAAAAAGAGAGGGAGAGCGAGAGAGAAAAGAAAAGAAAATGTTCCTTGACTGCTACAATAGCTGCATTCACACGTAAAACGATCGCGCTCCAAATGTCGAGATTTGTATCGCGCTAATTCGTGTACGTGTGAATCCTTCTAATGTTGGAGTTAAAACAACTCTTTTCAACAATTTGCTTTCTGACACCTGAATGAGAACATGAAAATTTGATGAAACGGCTACACATACCTCACTCATTCTGTCTGTCTGTCTGTCTCTCTCTTCTTGGTGATATATGCATGATCCAGTGCTTGCTATATCAAATTGCTACAGATATAGATATTCAAAAATAAATCTATTGTATCTGCGCACATAGTATATCGAAAAGAAAGAAATATTAAGAAGGTGTAATATACACTCTTATATTGTGGACCATTTGTATAAGTCTACTAATGTCCAAACTTCTAGCCTTTAATTTACCCACCGAAAACTCTGTCTCTTGCTTTAATATAGAAGACAAACAAGGCAATTTACGGTTATATAATCCTGTAGTTGCCATGGAATGGGTGTGGGTAATATGTGTAATTGATGGTGAAATGATGGGCCAATAAAGCGGGAAATATTTACAAGGAAATATACGGTTATAATACCATCACAATAATTGCGAAAGGCTTTAAGATGTTGTGGAATGGGTGCGTAGTATTATGTATAATTGATCGTAAAATGGTTAGCTAATATCGAATGCAATATTTGCAAGGCAATATACGGTAATAATGCTATCGCAGTTGAATAAGGCTTTAAGATGCCATTCAATGGGTGTATAGTAATATGTGTAATTGATGTGTAAGGCTGGCTGTTGATAGAGACACGTTTTATCGGGACACGGAGGTTGCGTTTTATCAAATGGATGTAATGTATTATAATGTTTTAATGTCTAACAAGAAAAACAAACGTATTACCAATAACAAGAGCAAAACCCTAACAACTCTACATATATTCTAAGATGCGGTTGACTGGGAGTTTCTATTTTTATTACCAGTATACGATTCTTTTTTTTTTTCTTGGTTGAAACTAAAATCGTTGTGATAAAAAATAACAACAACAAAGCACAAACAATCACCAAATGGTACGGAGTGATATGGTCAGTTGTGACATCACACATACAAATTTGTTGCAAACAAATAGCTAAATGAAAGGTTCCGTAATTACTCAGAGTAATTCAGGTCCTGATGGTACAAGGACACGAGGCATAGGCCTAAACTTGTAGTTACGAATACCAGATGGGCTCAACATATATCTATTTTTAGCATCGCGTATTTCCTCATTCTCCGTTTTTGACATGTTGCATGAAGCACGACACCTATAGTTTTTAATTGCATATATTGCTACTATCGAGAACGAGAATGATATTGAAAATGATAATTATAATAACATGTGTTAATGATAATAGATAGCAACAGTAACAATGACAACAATAACGACAGTGATGATAATAATGATAATAATAATAATAATAATAGCAAGGAATTGAATTGAATTCATTTTCCACTTCCACGGTAAAAAGGTTACATGCACATTAAACATGACACATAAATTTGACATGCAAGTAAAGTACACGAAAGGTTAAAAAAAAATCTTGACAATAAGAATACAAAATGGATGGATCTTCAGAAAGTAATGAAATGATTTACAATTTTGTATTATTGTAAAAGAAGATGTTCTATATTGCACACGAAAATCATTGCATATCTTGTATTGTGATTACTAATTGACATATTTCTCACAGAGAAATTATCAAAGACTTATGGTAACATATTTTGCGTACTGTATGCGAATGCATTAAACAAATCACTTGATAATCGTAAAGTAGAAATACAAGCAATATATTCAATTCATAAAGCAGTGGCTTTGAATAAATGACTATCATGTTGGATAATGACGACTTGGAAATGATACGTACAGCTCTTATCTGTAATAGAAAAAAAATGATGCAATAAATATTTACTACAAGCACCCTCAAGCAATGATATTGTATAACAAATACCGAAGAATACATCTTGGCAAATACAACTGTACGTTTTTACTTTGATAGTCGTAACTCCGATGGTCTCAGACATCTTTAATAGTATTTCATTCACATGAGTCTTTCATTTCAGATCACAGTCAATAGTAACATCTAAAAATGTAGTTGTTTTCACATTTGTTACTACATGACCATCAATGAATATCTTCAATTACCTTATATCTTTCTTAAGAGAGTTTGAAATCATCATATTCATTTTCATAATTCAAATGTAACTTATTTGTACTTATCCATTTACCGACTTTACAAATCCATATTAATCATTTTAGCCAAACATTTTACATTCTACAATGTCATAACATATATAATAATAATGATGATGATAATTATTGTTATTGTTATTATCATCATTATCATAATTATTATTAGTATTACTACTACTACTACTATACTATTACTATAACTGGTAAACTTAATTGATTTTCAAATTTCGAATTTCAAATTTCACGATGTGTGAACGTAGCATTATACTGGTCCCAATCAAATAATCAGAGAAATAATATATGTCTTGTTTAATCTGTGCATGATCTTCCCGCGGCAATACAAGCCTGTCATACTGAAGAGCTACGGAATATTTCACAGCTTGGATACTGGAAATCCCAGAGAAGGTTATTAGTTTGCAACAGCAATGAAAAGGGACAACTAAAAAGAAATACATATTTACCTACCTCATTGTCATGCAGTGGCGTGTATAATTGATTTGTTATCTTCATAAGACTTCGCCAATAGGACTTCCGGACCATAAGCCGTTTCGGCTTCTCGCCATAATCTTCTCCATTGTCTCCTTAATCCTTGATCCTCGCACGCGTCATTTCTGGGACTTCAACGAGGCCTTGTGGGTTCTCATTGTCTCGCTTGTCTTGCCGGTGAATTCGGGAAACCCAGTCGTAGTAGACATCAGTCGCTGTGAACGTGGTGAAAGATGTGGACTCTTCATTTTTCTTTTCCTGTTTTTTCTGAGGGCAATGTGTTTAAATACATTCGATTATGCAGAGGTTGTTAAATTAAACAGGTCAGCAGCGGATTATGTACTATATAATAATTGTGTATTGTTTATTATAACTCTGAGATTCTAGGCCTCTGATTGGTCAAAGGTGTTGTCATGGAAACCGCGAGCTGACTGCCGGGCAGTGAAGGCAGGAAGGGGAAACGGGTGATGTTCGTTATTCCAAAGGTTCGTTAATCCGAAAATCAAATAAGGTTATTCATTCCGAAGGTCCTTTATTCCGAAACACACAAATTCCATGTTCGTTAAAATGAAATTGAAATGAGGTTCGTAAGTCTAAACATTTGTGATAATGATAATATAAAATAGCAACAATAGGCATGATTATATCGATATTCATGCCAACATCAAAATATATAGGGCCTACATAATTTCACCAAAAACGAACATGTAAACTGTATCCCGCATATAAATAACTATAGTAAAATCAAGCATCGAACGTATACAGGCTTATTACAGGTTGAGATGAATTTGAAAAAAAAAAAGATTAGAGAATTAAAGTGTAAAGCGCTTCCTTTTCAGGTTGCGGCAAAAATCTGTGTTTTTAATCTTATCTCTGGGGTTCAAACTTTGCTTTTCACTGAATACGATTATAACACCTTATCAAAAGACAAGCATCACGCATTTCGATAAGATGGACTAATAGTACTTGTATATTCATTGAAAACGGACAAGTCGAGACAAGTGGGTACATGCATTCTAAGTCTCAAAACTTGCTGGTACATTTAGGAGAATACAATGATTCTGAAAGAATCGCTCGCTAAAAGAGAGAAGAGAGTGAAAATGAGAGAGAAAGATTGAAGGAGAGAGTAAGAGAACTTAGTAGAGCTTTCATTTTATTTCATTACAGTTTGATTCATTCATCAGAAAGAAAATGACGATTTTCGTACAACTGTTACTTGCAAGCATTTTGGACAATATCTTGGACGACATTGTGACACAGCAGTCAAAATAAAGGAAAAGTTTAATAGACTTGCAGAATAACAACCGCAAAGAAATGCCAGCGTCTGATGCGAGCTCTTTAATTAGATAGTGAAATATGAAAACATATATCCAGGATAGTCAGATTGTTATTGATTGATACTTCTGATGATTTGTAAGTATTGCCGATTTATTTATATTCACAGGTCGTAATATCAAATTAGAGATTCTCATATCAAAAGAAGTGAACGAAGCGAGCCTATATAGACAAACGATGAGGAAAAAAAAAAAAGGTTATAAAAATTGACTAAAGTGCCTGCTTGTACATGAAAGTTATGTAGGAATACATTGCATGAGAATTATAGCAGTGCTGTTAGTTCCCTTTTAAATGTACATGTACTTTTTTGGCTTTTGATTTGTTTAATTTGTAGGACTTGCATATAAATTTTATGAGTTTTTGTAAATAGTTTTCACTGTGCTGTCTGCGAATGATTTTTTTCAATGCTTTGTCGCAAGAGGAAATAAAAACCTGCATTTATTCTTCATTGTGCTGATAGTGACATACATATTCCCTTGCTTCCTGATCATTTGCTGGGGTGCCCACAAAATGGCAACCCTGGGATTTCAATAATCTGACAATTTTGCCTTGTAGTGGAGTGTCAGAAGTTGCATGGTTCGAGCTGGCATTTAACGCTGTTTACGAACCTTGATCATTATTTCACTGCTGGCAAGAGACACCGATCATTCATATCCAATCCAGTGACTGGAAGATAGTGGCAGAGTTCTAACAATCACTGTACATTAAAGGGTTCGTATAGTTCTGGTTGTGACCTATCTTCAGGTTTCTAACATTTTTGGTGAGATAACGAGAAGCCTCATATGAAATATGAAAGAGCATGTGATTCCAAGAGAGATTCAACGTTTATTTAATGACAATTGTTTTTTAACATGGCTGAGATATCCAAAACAGAGCGATCATAATAAAAGGTGGCACCCACCTTTTATCAGGATTGCTTTGTTTTCCTTTGTTTTTGGATGTCTCAGCCATTCCAAAACCGTTTTTCGTCTAATAAACTTTGAATTCCTCTTAGAATGGTATGCTCTGTATTATTTCATAAGTGGTTTCTTGGTATCTCGCAAAAAGTTAAAAGCCGAATCCTCATCTCCACCAATACTATATCAGCTCTTTAAATTCCCCATGGCCAAGAAAAGAAAAAAAAAACGGGAGTAAGAAGCAGCAGGAATTTATAGCGTAAATACATCACAAGGAAAAGAAGGAAAGGCGGAGGAGGGGTAAGGGAAGGACAAGAAAAAGGAAGAGATAAAGAAAGAAAAGAAAACAAAAACAGTTTTGTCCCCTTACTTCTACTTCTTGTTTTAATCTTAATTTAAAAACACGAAGGGCAGGGAAAAACTAAACGAATGTAGTTTAAGAAGAAGTAGAAGAAGACAGAGGAGGAACTTAATGAGAGTAGTTTAGAAGAAGGGAAGGAGATGAGAAGGGGAGGGGAGATGATGAAGGACGTAAAGAAGGTGAAGGGGAGGAGAAGGAGCAGGAGGAGAAAATGATGATGAAGCAGCAAAATGAGAAGATGAAAAGGAGGAGGAGGTTGTACAGGCAGGAGAAGAAACCCCCCTCATTCAGTTTTGTTATTGGCTCGAAGCACCGAAGCGTGAAGCATAGTAACTTTCCTACTCAAGTCTCTGGTTCACACGTCTGTGTCGAGAGTGGAAATAAAGAGACTCTTTTATTTGCTTTTGAAAGGTTCCCCTGTGCCATCTCCTAATCCCCTCCAACGATTGAGACACATACATAAGAACAAATCTTAAGCCTGTTCTCTTTATGTTTGTACACAGTGCTAGAGGTGATTATTGTCCATATATAAAGCATGGAGCTTAATTGTAGCTCCATGGTCCAAGCTTCCCTCATTGAAAGGAAACAAGCAAAGAATCGCAAAACAACTGGTGGGCTGATTAAAAATACTTTCTCATGGATTGTGAAGGACTGACGTACTTTGTTGACAAGTATCGAAAGTTTGGGGATTTCTGTTTGTTCCCATCCCTGTACAAAAATGCTCTGATTTCCCTCGTCTCAAAGAGGGACGCGAAGCAGTATCTGATGTAATTGAATACAGAAACAATGCAACTTCTGTCTGTCGTGTGTGTTTTGCCCTTTAGAGCCACACACCAGTTCTTTTCAAATGGCATGATAGATCAAACTGTCATCGTTTGTGATTCCGATTTCTTTTGGAACCCGGTTAAAGCTGATGGGACGGGGACACAGAAGAATGCTGCAGCTTGTTAGGAATATCTCGCCAAGCGAAGTGCCAAACATGTTACGGATAAAAGAGGAAAACACTGGGACTTTGTACGTCTCAAGAAAAGTCTTTGATGTAAATATCAACTTGGGCGCAATCACTACAAATAGCGAACACAAATAATCGAATGTTTAAGGATCTGAAATCTACAGTTCCCGATGAACGCTTTCTAGGTTTTTTTTTTTTTCCATTGATAAAAAAAAAGACAAATAAGGAGGCTGACCATGCATTATCTTGCCTTTGAATGATATCAATGGACAGAAATGGTGATGAATGCACTATTATCACTGATAATAGTAGCTTTGTTCCAGGTTCTGTCATCGTTTGGCTATAAGTAGACACAATAAAAAAAGATTCATGCTTACGTCACATCTTGCTCCCCTTTTCTTCCGCGTCACCTACAAATTTACTGTGCTGATAACTGATAATTTGATCAACTGATCTCCATTATTTTGGATCTGTTGGTGGCTTTGTTTTTCTTATGCATTTCAAGGCCTAACTTAATCCTCTTTTCCTCCACTTTTTAGCACGAGTGTCGTATCTATTAATGACATCATCATAACCACCATCGCCATTGCCATCAACATCAGTC